>NC_091456.1:110272605-110572605 GCF_027789765.1 Dendropsophus ebraccatus | reverse complement strand
ATGGTTACTGTTAAAGATCACCGAGTACTAAAATGTAAGAATGCTAGTTTATTGAGTTAAGCTTTTTCCAATGCTCGAGTGCTTGATTTGAGTAATGAACTCCATTAAAGTCAATGGGACACTCATGAATTTTTTCAGGGGCCTCCTATTCGGCAGAGGGAAGAGTGTCTAGTGCACCTGAAAAACTCTGAAGGTGATGGAAACACCACGAAAATGGAACTGGCACAGCAGGGGGAGCATGCATGGATACAGGTCCCTAAATCACTCCACTTTTACAGACTGACAATATTGTGCACCCAATCCAAGTTAAAATCCAATTTAACGTAGGGAAAAAAGTTAGGAAACACTCTTTCCTGTTTATTTACTTATAAATAAACTAAAAAGGAAAAGATAATCCTTCTACACCCTTTAAAAGATGGCCCACCCATCTCTCACCTTAGTTCCCATCATCTTTGACAACCATAGATGCCGTAAACAAGGGGGAACTCAAACTTCAACCACCAATAATTATCACTGTGTATGTGTGACATGGTCAGATCCATCCTGTTCTGAAGGATGAACTAGTAGATTCATCAAGCCAATGCAAGTGCAATGGCTGCCACAGATTGAAAGGAAAGAGGAAATCCCATACACCCACACATAAAAAAGGGCCTCATGCACATGCTGAAAAATAATTGCTCAAGAGCCTGGTGGTAACCCTCCTTATAATTTGGGGAGAGAGCCTAGTAAAAATCGAGCGAGTAGTAAAATATTTGAAAGCTCAAAATTATATTGGAACAGACCGTGATATTCGACTATTCGATCTAATATCGAACCCCATTAAAGTCAATGGGAGAAAAATGCTTGTTTCTTGGTGACCTCCAAGTGGCCGAGTTTAGGTTTCCAAGTCGACAATGACACCTCAAAAAATGATGAAAACACCTCTGGAATGCAACTGCGACAGCAGAGGAAGCATGCCTGGGTGCACACGCCCAAGTCTCAGTATTACGCTACTATCACAGCCTCTCAACAATACATTCCAAACACAATAAAACCCCTATGTAAAGTGGGAAGAAAAAAAACAGGAAACCTTCCCTCCTCTACATTAGCATTGACCGAAAGCCAAATTTTAAGCCAATTTTTTTCATGCACCCCTTTAAATCATGTTGCCTGCAAAAACCACAGATGGCATAGCCAAGGGGTCATTGCGTATGTGTGTGTGTGCGCGTGTGTGTGTGACACGTCGACACGTCCCCTATAAATTTTGAAAGTCATCTGGCACTTCCAGATGCTCTTAATTACACATAAAGGGGTGTGCGTCTCATGGGAACTCTCCAAAAATGGAGTTTGATTCCCTTTAGGTGAACCCTCCACAATGGAGTTAGAGACCCTTAAGGTGAGCCCTCCAAAAATAGAGTTAGAGGCCCTTGAGATTAGCCCTACAAACATTTATTTTAAGGCCCTTAAGGTGAGCCCTAAACAATTATTTAGGCTCTTGAGGTGAGACCTAAAAAAACATATTTTTCTGCCCTTGAAATGAGACCTTATAAATATGGTGTAATTGAGGGTACACCCACGGGTTATTAAAGTTAATCAATCCTTGCTTAAATTCAATGTACAGAGAAGAAAAAGGATGCGCTTAAATAAAATATACAAATTTATTAGATATACATTAAAAATTACAAACTGTAGTCCGTGATAAATATTTACAGTGAAAGAATCTCCAAACAATATAGAGCCATAAAGAGAGTAATAAGTCAGTATGTCCTGTCGTGTTAAGGGACCATCTGTCAATCTCGACAGATGTCAGTTCCACAATTTCTACACATAAGACGTCCTGACGACTCTCAGCTACCAATATGTGCCAATGCACAAACAATATTCTCCTACCAGTCCAGAGCCATATTTACCAGCTAAGGCTATTTTAAGGAGACCATTAGACCAACTTGCCCTTCCCAACGCGTTTCTGTACCATTATCAGTAACGTCATCAGGGGCCGTAGGGTTAAAAGTAAAGGTCAGCATATGTTAAGGTCTGTTAGGTCACATATATAGTATTTATCGGTATTTTGAATCACCAACAAAAGAAAAGA
Source organism: Dendropsophus ebraccatus (assembly GCF_027789765.1). Classification (NCBI taxonomy): domain Eukaryota; kingdom Metazoa; phylum Chordata; class Amphibia; order Anura; family Hylidae; genus Dendropsophus; species Dendropsophus ebraccatus. Next base: position 110,570,534 of record NC_091456.1, on the reverse strand, counting down.
TGTGACGCATTAATAGTGTTGCCGCATACTGTACTCACTGTGCCCTTATGAGTGCGACCATTAGGATAATGTCCACCCGGTAGGTTGCGGTATTTGGACATATATCCATGGTAAGGTCTAGCAAGACACAGGTTTGTACGTAAATCTTAGTTGCTTCACAGTATGCGCTCAACTTGGAGATGTGCTCCCGACATCCTGCTGTAGGCAGAGTCTACAGCAAAAAACTTGCCCCGCTACACTTAGAGTGTTAAAGGCCTATTTTATACAAATATCAGCTTTCCTGTATGACAGCGGTCTGGACGTGACAGAGCACGAAAATTTGCCCCACTACAGTTAGAATGTAACAGCAAATAAGTCTAAAATAACCTATTCTGGAGAATTATCAGCTGCCTTCCTGTCTTACTAAGTAGATGAAGTGCTGGTAGGCAGCCTATTCACTGGATAGAGCTATATTCTGTCCTGTGCAGTAGTTTTGAAAAGCTCTTTTGGAGTCTTGTCTGCCTGGTGAAATTGAAAAAAAAAAACGCATTTCTTTTATTTGGGGGAACTGTGTTTTTACGCCATTCGCCCTGGGGTAAAACTGACTTGTTATGCATGTTCCTCAAGTCGTTACGATTAAAACGATATATAACATGTATAACTTATATTGTATCTGATGGCCTATAAAAAATTCAAACCATTGTTAACAAATATACGTTCCTTAAAATCGCTCCATTCCCATGCTTATAACGCTTTTATCCTTTGGTCTATGGGGCTGTGTCAGGTGTCATTTTTTTGAGGTGCCATGATGTGTTCTTTCTATCGATACCTTGATTGCGCATATACGACTTTTTGATCGCTTTTTATTACATTTTTTCTGGATTTGATGCGACCAAAAATGCGCAATTTTGGGATTTGGGATACTTTGGGATTTTTTTGCGCTGACGCCGTTTACCGTGCGTGATCAGGAATGTGATTAATTAATAGTTCGGGTGATTACGCACGCGGCGATACCAAACATGTTTATTTATTTATTTGTTTACTTTTATTTAAAACCTGGGAAAAGGGGGGTGATTCAGACTTTTATTGGGGGAGGGGGCTTTTTACTATAAACAACACTTTTTTTTTTTTTTTTTACACTTATACTAGAAGCCCCCATGGGGGACTTCTAGTATATATACTTTAATCTCTCATTGAGATCTCTGCAGCATAGATATGCTGCAGAGATCAATGAGATAGGCACTCGTTTACTTCCGGCTGCTGCAGCCGGAAGTAAACGAGTGCCGAGCCGGGGACGGCGCCATCTTGGACGAGTCCCCGGCCGGCATCAGTAACGGAGATCGCTCCTCTGGGAAAACGTCCCGGAGGAGCGATCTCCCCCACTAGACACCAGGGAAGGTTGCCTCCGGTAATCGGAGGCAGCTGTCAACTTTGACAGCTGCCTCCGATTAGCTAATTAGTGGGCACGGCGATCAGACCGTGCCCGAAGACGAAGACCACAGGTGGGATCCACATTGACAAAGGACAAAAATCCTCTGCTTCATCATCACCCAGCGTCCAGGATTCTGGGTCAGGAAAGAAAAGAGGTAAGAAAAGAGCAGCAGCCAGAAGAAGTCGGCAAGGCCCTGGCACCCAACGGGCACCACAAGGCTGCAGCAGCAATCAAGAAGAGGATATCACCGGGAGGTGGAAGGGGCAGCTCTCTCACTCACTTTGACCCTGAGGGCCCTGCTCAAAATAACCGCCCACTGCGATCAGCAGTGTGGCAGTTCTTCTGTTTTCGTGGTGGAAAAGACCATTCCGTCATCTGTAGAGTATGTGACCAGAAAGCGGTTCGGGGTTTGGGTCCTAACCAAGGCTCCACTTCCATGCGTCAGCATATGGAGTGCCACCACCCCATTCATTGGACGAACTGGAACCCCCAAGGTCGTGCCATTCACCCTAAAAAAAAAGTCCCCAATAAAATATTCACTTACCTTAAGTAATTTTACCCCTTAAATCTTTATGGATATTTCTGTCGAACAGTGCTTCCCAACCTTTTCCACCTCGGGGAAAAAAGCATTACCTCGTGGCACCCCTACTAAATAATGTTCTACAAAATAAGAAAACCGTCATACAGTAACTCACAGGTGATGTCTTCTTTGTTCTAAGGCGTCCTTTTCCTTTCTATCCGGCCCAGACCACCATGATAATTTCTTCCAGCTAGGTTTCATCTCTTCAGAACCTGGCAGACCAACATCTTAGGCTCCACACATTTCTAGCAACTTCCTATCCTTTTTCCCTCCTATAGGTTCCCAAAGTAACTGCACTGCTTGGTGTTATGTGCGCACCCCTGGCGGCTTCTCCCGGCACCTCAGTTGGGAAACGCTGCTGTAGAATGTCTACTGAACAGCAGTAGACATTATAAAGCCGCAGCCACTTCAGGTTCAACGGTCCTAGAAGGCTCAACACCGGGAGATAGTAGGGGCAGCACTCTGACTCCCTTTAACCCTGAGGGGCCTGGCACAGACAGTTAAGGTTGGTTACTGTAGCGGGACTTTCCTTTTTTCTTTAAAATATACTAGAAAATAAAGAAAGCCCCCCCCAATGAATAGATACACACATAATCTTTTTTTTTTTTAACATTGTAAAAGTACTGCAATCCGACAGTTGAGCTGAATGGGCCATCCAACTGGCAAAAAATGGAAATGAAAACCTAGTCAGTTGGGATACACTTAAAGTGACGCTGTCACCCCCTATTTGCATTTTGACTGCTCTCCACAGGTGTAAAGGGTAAATGTTACAGCTTTCATTACTTATTTTATTTCACACCTCATGGTGCTTGTTCTGGTAAAAAGTCATGTTTATCACCTGTGGATTGGTATATGTGGGCGAGGCCTCGCAGCCTTTGTGCCACATCGCTCTGCCCCTAGCGACACTTAGCCGTCATCTCCGCATAGGACAATCTAGGGGGTGGGGCCTAGAGCTTTAGGCTGGCCATTCCAATGGCTGCTGAGGGGGTGGGGCGGTGATGACATCACAGATGGGGCGTGGCTAAGTGGCGCTAGGGGCGGAGCGATGTTGCACAAAGGCCGTGAGGCCCCGCCCACATATACCAATCCACAGGTGTTAAAAACAACTTTTTACCAGAACAAGCACCATGAGGTGTGATATAAAATAAGTAATGAAAGCTGTAACATTTACCCTTTACACCTGGGGAGTGCAGTCAAAATGCAAATAGGGGCTGACAGTGTCACTATAAATAGACCAGCAGAAGCACGGACCATGTGATTAAGAATAAAATAGAGAAAAGACCAGATTCAAAAAGGGTTTACATTGATTGTATGAAATAAAAGATTGGAAATTTTTTTAAAAACCTTAAGTTGGAGAAAATTTTCCAAAAACCAAACTTTGCTCATCTCTAGCAGTCACATTATTTGAGTTGTGCTGTCTTGAGGTGTTCTGCAATCCCATATTTTTAGTCACGAGAAGCCTTATGCTTCTTCTAAAGACTGACCATACAGGTGTTTGTGTAGGACTTAATCTCCTTAAGGTAGGTAGGGTCTTCTCTGTGCACAAAACCTATTATTAGGACCTCTTAACACAATAATACCTATGTAAAGGGAATCTACATAAACTATAAACTACAGCCAAAAATATCATCACAAAAGAAGTACCCAAAATTGTATTTACAAAAATACTAATACTTTATTATTCCATAAATCCCAAATAACATTCCATTAAATAAACATATACCCAATACACATTTGAAAACAGGGTGCAGGGGACCATACCATCATACAGAAATAATCCAATTTCCTTACAAAAAGGGAGACAAAAATATAATAGTAAGTGGGATTCCAATGTCCTAATTAATAATAAAGTGCAATGTGCATATGAACATATAAACATATGGTACTGAATGGTAATATTGCTCCAATAATATGACTAAATTACCAGCTACCTGAATAACATTCAGACCATGACCAAGCAGTGGAATCCCATCCCCCATATAGCACATCCCCTGCACCTCACCCTTCAACACATTTCGTTGACCTTTCTCAAGCAGTGGTGACATGTGCAGGACAGGGCATGCTTATATATCTAGTGCTGCAGAGGCTGGCCAATAACATACGGTGATTATAATTACCTGGCGCTCCATGCCGCTCCATCCCCCAAGTCTCTCCCCATCACGGTGTTCCATCGCGGAGGATGCCTGAAGTGCGCCACAGCGTAGCAGACACCGGAAGGGAGAACATCACAGAGGGGGAGCGCATGCGCATCGGAGCGCATCGGAGAGCTCTAGATTCGCCCATAATCAATACAAAGTATCCCCTAACATGATAAAACAGCAAAAGAAATTCCAAAGACTACTGAAAAACATGAATTATCATTGATTCACCTAATCATGCTGGATAATAACTTAAACCAATATGTGCTGTTGAACAATAGTACGTAAATGTGATATGTTGTGTGACATGATGATGTGCTAAATAATTAATTACTGTATATGACCTAATTGTATACAAAGTACTAATTCGAACATGATTAAAACGATAAATGTGTCCATATTGATATTGCATGAAAATAATCATAATGAAAAATAACAAATAAAAATAAATGAATACATAAAATGCCTGTGAAACCGAATGCCAAAAAATTTATAATTGTGCCTGTGACATGAAATTATTGTAATCTACACCCAAACTAGGTTTTGGTGACGTGTAATGAATAAACTGCCAGGGCAAAAACCTAATTCCTACCGCCTTCCATATACCTTGTAAACAAACCCCCACGCATGACAAAGTAATCAACTATTTCACATAACCACCATTGCTTATAAGCAAAAATCTATCTGCCCAAAAGTCTATCTGATCCAAGACGCACGTGATCTATTCCTCGCACCTGCAGTTATTTCCACCTCCCCCTATGCTTCACAGGAAAATGACGGGCCAGTGGTTTCAACTGCTGAATAGCAAAATTGTCCTTCGAGGAATGTTTATGGCTGCCTTGATGTCACAAATATGTTCCTGTATTCTGACTCTCAGATCTCTGGATGTGAGTACGATAAAAATCAAGTCACAACGACACGTGGCATAATAAATGGTGAAATTATTCATATCTGGAATGGTGGTCACAGTATATTGGTATTGGTCAGATTTGGTATAGCGGTGGTAAGTATAATGCCTGGAGCTGTTACCTACCAATCCTGTGGTTAGAATTTCCTCAGACAATATGCAGACGGCTCTAATCATTGATTCAATTTTGAAATTTGTTTATGTTTTAAGCAGTTGAAAACCATGAAAAACGCGATTCCGAAACCACTTTCCCCCATGCTCCCCAAGATAGGGCGTCTTCAGGTTTAGTGCCTAGGGCAGTAGCAGCTGTTAATATGGCCCAACTCTGCCCATCTCGTATGGTACCTTGGGATCAACCGAATGGCTCCATCATCAACATGTTTTTGATGTGGTACCAGCAAGTTGCGGCGTTGAGATGATCTGGCTCTCAGGATTCCAGCATCAATGTCTCTAGGTCGATACCCTTGTTGTTGAAATCTCACTTCCATCTCTCTGGGTTCTTTGGTTACACCTAAACTACCTTCCAAATCTAATTTTATCTTCCAGACACGGGGCCCAAAATGGGGTCATTCCCATGTGGAAGATGTTCTATCTGTCCACATGTGATTAAGGCGGATCGGTTTTGTGATTCAACTAAAGAACAGGAATATAGTTTTGTACACCACATTGATTGTCGGACTATTGGTGTTATTTATTATGCCACGTGTCCTTGTGACTTTTGACTCACGTCCAAAAATCTGAGAGTCAGAATACAGGAACTTATTTGTGACATCAAGGCAGCCATGAACATTCCCCTGGAGAACAATTTTGCTATTCGGCAGTTGAAACCACTGGTGCGTCATTTTCGTGTGAAGCATAGGGGGAGATGGAAAGAACTGCAGGTGCGAAGAATAGATCACGTGCGTGTTGGATCTAGAGGTGGAGACATGGCCAAAAGGTTGCCACAATGTCAATGTAGGTGGATGACAAAATTTAAAACAATCTCACCAGATGGTTTAAATGAACAGTGGACGTTTTCCAGTTTTTTGTAAAGCCAGAACTTATTGATATCTGATTTGTAAAAGTACATATCTCAGGGTCTTAATATGCCAATGGATTTTAATGGTCAGTGTTTTTAAATTTTGGGGTGTATGGTACTGGGCAGATAGATTTTTGGTTATGGTGGTTTTGTGAAATAGTTGATTACTTTGTCATGCGTTTACAAGGTATGTGGAAGGCGGTAGGAATAAGGTTTTTGCCCTGGCAGTTTATTAATTTGATTTTGTGTAATTATTTCATATTGATGTTTTTTTCAGTTAGTTTTTTTTTTTTTTTTTTGCAATGGTTTATTATCAGCATTATATTGGATCTTTCACGATTTTTTGACAAATCACTATTTTTACATTTTCAGCACTTTTAACATACAGTATTTGTTCACAATCACACTTCAGACATATATTGCTTTTTGCACCTTGCAATTACACGTCACCTAAGTCTAGTTTGGGTGTAGTTTACAATAGTTTCATGTCACAGGCACAATTATTAATTTTTTTGGCATTCGGTTTCACAGGCACTTTTTATGTATTGGCCACAGTCACATTGTTTTCATATCATGGCACTAACATTACATTATGCACCATCACAATCACGCACACTCAATAATCAGGCTATTTTCATTTATTTTTGTTATTTTTCATTATGATTATTTTCATACAATATCAATATGGACACATTTATAGTTTCAATCATGTTTGAATATTAAACTTTGTACACAATTAGGTCATATAATTAATTAATTTAGCACATCATCATGTCACACAACATATCACATTTACGTATTGTTGTTCAACAGCACGTATTAGTTTAATGATACATTTTTATTAGGTTATTATCCAGCATGATTAGGTGAATCAATGATAATTCATGTTTTTCAGAAGTCTTGGAAATTTCTTTTGCTGTTTTATCATGTTAGGGGATACTTTGTACTGATTATGGGCGAATCTAGAGCTTGTCCCTTTCCAAGATGGCTGCCACGGTTGAGCGCTCCCCCTCTGTGATGTCCTCCCTTTCGGTGTCTGCATCACTGATGGCGCACTTCCGGCATCCTCCGAGATGGAGAGCCAAGATGGGGGGGGAGACTCATCGGACAGAACAGCATGGCGTCAGAGCACCAGATAATTATAATCACAGTATGTTATTGGCCAGCCTCTGCCGCACTAGATATATAAGCATGCCCTGTCCTGCACATGTCACATTCTCAGCTTTAGGGGAAACTATATCTAGTGTGGCTCTTTCCAATCACCATGCTTCTTTTCTTTTAATATTTTCTTTTAGATAATCAACAGGGAAATCACTATTTGTGGGAATATTGTTTAAATGAACAATTTGTAGCAAAATGTTCACTTTATTGGATAAATTGGCTTCAGTATCTTTAGCAATATCGAATGATATTGAATGGAGGGGGCCGGCCAGGGGTGGGCTGGATGGGTGCTATGGGGGCAGGCTGTGCTGCTTAGCAGGTGCCCAAGTCCTCCTAATGGTTTCATTGTGGAGCACACAACTAACGCCACTGGAACAACACCGAGGAGGCAGGTAAGCGACATACCTTCCTCCTTGGCGTCTCCTATAAGTTAGGGACATATTAATAGGTTAGATTCCTTATTAATGTAAACAAATTAAAATAAACAAATTATTGTATGCAAAAGAAAAAGGATTGCTAGATCGTGAGGTTGCGTAGTGCCATTTGTTAAATAGTAATGTGGCACAAGCTAGTGGCAAACAGTGATGAAATGAAAGCAATAAAAGGGAACCAATGAAAAAACATCTTGTAACTATAATGGGAGATGGGTGAGCAGGATGGACTTTTTCAGCCCAGCTTGGCCACTGTAAAAAAAAAATGAAATGTTGCCTGACAATCCCTCAAAAGTCAAAATTGCAGCATTTAGTGGGCAAGTATAAAAATGCAGCATGAATTCTTACAGTGAAACAGCAGCTACTAGTGGGCAATTCTGAATAGACAGGGCTTTAAAAAAAAACACTGTAATTCACATTTTAATGAAATATTGGGGTACTAGGTATCAGGAATATAATTGATATGGATGCATTGAGATTACAAAACTCACAGAATTAGGAGGTTTAAGAGGCAGTATAGATACTTTTTTTACCTCAGCCAAATTTTAAAATATGCTGCAAATCAATCATGTGTACAGTGTAATGTACCAGTAAGAAACTGAGTGCCCAACAAGATACCTATCAAAGACAGATTTAATGTTGACTTAATACATATTACTTAAAGGGGTTGACCACTTTATAGTAAAATTGCACAGTGTACAGTATTAGTAGGTGTACTTACTGTATATACTGACAGCAGCTCCCTGTATACCTCATAGAGCTAAAATCAGGCTCCCCGTCAGGTCTGGTATGGAGTTGTTATCCAGTCACAGTATGGCGGTATTGGTCAGGTCTGGTATGGAGTTGTTATCCAGTCACAGTATGGCGGTGTTGGTCAGGTCTGGTGTGGTGGTTTTGGTCAGGTCGTGTGTGGCGGTGTTAAATGTGACGTGTGGATCTATTACCTACCAGTCCTGATGCTAATTGGTGAGTTAGGATGGGGCATCCTCAGGTTTAGTGCTTAGGGCAGCAGCAGCTGGTAATACTGCCCTGTATACCTGTATAGATGGAGTAGGGGGCCCTGTATACATGTACTGTATAGATGGAGTAGGGGATCCTGTATACATGTACTGTATAGATGGAGTAGGGGCTCCTGTATACATGTACTGTATAGATGGAGTAGGGGATCCTGTATACATGCACTGTATAGATGGAGTAGGGGGTCTACCAGTTATTACTGTTGATGTTGTGAGGCAGCTTCCCTAGCAACCACAACTCCCTGTGAAAGTGAAAGCAGTAATCCTATTGGTTGCTAAGGCTCCCAACTGCCGTTTTCTCTGGGCAGCTGCAGCTAATTATATCTCCTGTGTGCAGTGTGGAGATTTTACAATTCATCTCTATGGGGCGTCGCTCTTCCCCCTCCCCTCCTGTACATCTGGCGGGGATGGGACCTTCGCTAAAACCTTCCCGGGCACCCAATGTATCTGTGTGCCAAATTTGGGGTCAAACGGTTCAGGCGTTTGGAAGTCTATATGGGACAGACAGACAGACAGACATCATTTTTATGATATAGATAAATATATTATTTTGTTTAGCAGTGTTTAGTGTCATAAATGTAAATGTCAATAAAATTAAAGCTGAAATTTGACTGTATGGGCAACTCAAGGGCCCATAGCTGTATCTATGTTTTCCAGGCATCTTCCAGGCGGTCTCATCCCTCTGCACAGAGACGGCAGACTGAGGGAGTGCAGATCAGTTTCGCTTCATACAAAGCAAAATGAATCTGATTCGCCGATCTCATTATGCACTTGTTAGAAGCTTAAAGGTCATATGTCAGGTGATTGGTACACAATCAATCAAGAGGAATCACACTACTCATCTATGCGCTTATTTTTAGCTTTATTGTAGATTCAAAAGGAAAACATGCGCAAGGGATGGATTAAAAATGTGGTATCCCACCACGGGTGTTGCTATTGGTTACAGTGGTTAGTAGTTATTGGTTAGTAGTGCCAGAGTTTCGCCACAAGATGTCGTTTTTGTAAGTATGTATGCTCAGTTATTGCACAGCTGTAGTACTCAAAGGGTTATTGTTTGTGTGTCACATGGATCTGTATCTAGATCTGAGTTCCTTCTTCTTCTCACCTTTCATCTCTCTTTGCTTTTCTCATACTCACTCCTCACCTACTCACACCACACTTTACATGCGCTGTAGGAAGGAAGTCACATGGGTGGAGGAAGTGTAGGGTCTTTTGCCTTCAGCGGTCCAGTTGAGCCCTGGCTCCTGCCAGGTACCCTGTCTAAGTTGTGGACTAGACGCAGAACACATGTACCTAGTCACAGTTTCTTCTCAAGTAACTCTACTCAACATGATGCAGTGTTACACCTTCACTAGAGAGGACAAGTCAGGGATCATTCTAACCCACGCCGTGGACAAAGAGAGACACAGTGCAGGACAGTATCCATAGAAAAGTAAAGGAACTGATCCAGATAGAGCAAAGTTGCTAGAAGCCTATTAACTCTATCTCGCAGCGCACCTGTAAGCAGGGAACCCTCAGCATTCCGCTTATCCCAGGTAACAAGGTCTGGGGCTTGTGTTTTCCTATAGGACAGGTCACTCGACACTGGTGGGCAATAGGTGGTGCAAAGACCAGAGAGTTAAAACACAGGCACAAGTATTCTCTCTCCTCAAGTATTCTTCTTTTTCTACCTCCGAAGTTCCGGCAGAGCACAGTACTACATTGGGTCAGGACTCTCTCGACATCCTCATCTCTACTCCTCTGATCTTGTCTTCTACTTTCCACTCAACTCAGTCAGCACGAGTGTACCACTCTTTCTGCTCTCAATAAAGATCTGGATCCTAAAGTATTACATATCTTATCAAGTGTAAAGTATTGTATTAAGGCAAAGCTGTATTATCTACTGCCTACTTCAAGTATCTTCAGAGTAAACAAGATTATATTTATGCTAAAGTACACACACACTCCTTGGGTTATCTCACCTTTCTGTGGGTGGCAGTGCCGATCATCCGGGTGCGTCACTACTCCACTCCGGACCACAGTGATAAGAGCCCAAGGAACCCCGCAACAGCCCGGCAGGTCACTGACCACAGGGGAACAAGGTATAGCCGGCCCATTAAAATAAAAGCAGGTGTGCCATCATACCTGTGTGCCCAACCGGCACTGGCGTCAAGACAGATTACCATCACTGGGCAAGGTTATATCTCGGCCAACTATCATAGATTTGGCATCACGCTTAACCATCTAGCAAGTGACCAGCCGTACTTCCACACCAGGGGTGAACACCACGAAAACACCACGGGGGGTCCTAGTGTAAGCCGGGTACCAGGGTGGGCTTCAATAGTACAGCAAAACCACAAATGAGGAAAGCGAATCCAACACCAGTTTAACCAAAACTGCACTTTACTGAAACATGCAAAGGTACCAAAGGTACTAGCAACTAGGATATCCTAAATTACATACAGTCAGGCTTAAAGGGGTACCCCAGTATGGGAAAAATGTATTTAAATTAGATATATAACTTTCTAATGCTGCGTTTACACAAAACAATAGTTGGCCCAATCGTACGATTAACAATGTCGGAGTAACGTTTTTTTTTTTCATAACGATCAGCATTTAGATGGTACATTATATCGTACGGAAAATCGTTTTGCGATCGTTTTGCGATTGCTTAAGCCTATCTCACACATTGGTTAAACGGCAAACGACTGTTTACACGGAAGGATCTGCAAATTTTTTGCGAACAACGAACGACGATTTGAGATCAAAATTAACGATTTCTCGTTTGTCGTTTGATCATTCGTTCGATCATTATCGTTCGAATTCGAATTGTTATTACCAATAGTCCTCCCTTCAGTGGCTTTTCTGGCTTTTCACCACTGACAGGAAAAGGAAAATAGAAGGACTACAAAACTTGTATTGACCCCCAGCTTCTCTCCCCGTTTTAACATATTATCTCTGATGTCACAGGAGGCTTGGCTGGATCTCCCACCCCCCTGAGTGATTCACCAATTCACCATCTCTAAGCAGCCCTGCTATCTACACCTGAGAAGCAAAGAGTGACAGAAGCAGCTACTGCAACTTCACAGATTGTGCAAAAGTCTGCAGTGAAATTAGGGCTATGTTCACAAATGTTGGAGTTTAATTTCAGTACTGCAGCGTCTTCACAAAAAGCATGCAACACTGCAATGAATTTGATGCAGTGATGCAATTAAATGATGCTAAACAGCACAGAAAATCAGAGCCGACACTGCCAATTCCACGGCACAAAAAACAAGGCATAAGTTATATGTTCCCACACAGTATTTTTCCTCAGTATTTTGCAAGCAAAACAAGGAGTGGATTAAAAACACAAATTAACTTTATTCTAATATCATTGTTATCAGCCTGTCAATCATTCAATTTCCACCATGGACAGCAGTGGACAGTGGATCAGCGGCGTAATATCAATTTTTTTCCAAGGAGTGCCATGGAAATTGGTAAATGAGCATCCAGTGAGGTATTAAGATTGACTCTGTGTTCACTGTGACTTCCTATAATGCACACCCAGCACCCAGTGACTTGCTATAATGAACAACAGTCACCCAGTTACTTGGTATACTGGACAATGGCTTCATTTTCTCCACCATTTTTAACAGCACGTTGTCTAGGTGACTGACCACCACTCTAATCTAAAAGCAGTGGTCTGGCTGATATATACATAGCTATAGTATATAAATATATATTATGTCTTATATATCTGGCTTTGTGTTCTTTCTTTGTTTCCATGGTCACGAATGGGGTCGCTTCAGCACCAATGACGAGGAACGTCCTGGACGACTGAGAGTGGTTGTTGTTCTGGAGATTGTCGATGCTGTGCACAACCTCATACTGCAAAATCTGTAAATTTCAACTAAAGGAATAGCAGACATCATGGGGATTTCTCGTGAACGTGTTTGTGTCACTGTCCATGAACATCTGAACATGAAGAAGCTATCTGCAAACAGAGCCGATTCTGGGCTGTCTGCCACCTGAGGCAAACCTCAGGCGGCTGCTTCATCGCTAACGCTGTGACCCCCCCCCCCCCCTCCGCCTAAAACAACTGGCACCACCCCAACTCCCCCCTTGCAACATGACCTACGTGGCTCGACCCCCGGGTGACGTTGCAGACAGAGCCCAGGAGAACATGGAGAGGGAGGGACAGATAGGTGAGTGGCTGTTGTCATTTTTGTTAAGTGAAACTTAACTTAAATGACAGTAGGTGGAACATTATGCTGCCCCCTCCAGGATGTAGAATCATGCTCATTTTGCCTCATGGCAGAAGCAGCCCTGTCTGCAAAGTTGGTCTCCAAATGTTTGACAACAGATCAGAAAAGCAAGTGAGTGAATATTTCCAGGTCCATTTATCAGTGTTTCCAGACTGATAACAACTTCCTGGATCAACTGGTCACTTGGGGTGAGACCTGGATTTATTTGTATGACCCTGAAACCAAGGGAAACAGATTGCTGAACTCAGGGAGACCAGCCAAACGACAACACTGCTGGCTGCTAGTGAAAGCGTTCAGTGCAATTAAGTCCTAGGTGCATTGCCCCCTGGGAAACATGAGTATGCAAAAGAGGAGCCCGTGTAGCCTCATTGAAGAGTCTCAAAACACAGCACTAGCCAGATATCCCTCCGGGAAGGACCCAGCCAAGGGGTAGGTCCTGTTAGGAAACCACCAAAACCACCATATTAAGTGGCCCTATAAGTCAATGTAATGACAAGGGATAAACCAAGGCTAGGTAACCATCCACATACAGCTGTTTCGGGGTGTTGCCCCTCATCAGTGTGGAGCAGGATTCTGGCTAGGTGAGAGCAATGCCTAGTAGAGCCATAAGAGAAACAGATTGCTGAACTCAGGGAGACCATCCAAACGACAACACTGCCGGCTGCTAGTGAAAGCGCTCAGTGCAATGAAATCATAGGTGCATTGCCCCCTGGGAAACATGAATATGCAAAAGAGGAGCCCGTGGAGCCTCATTGAAACCAAGGAGCAGTCAGAAGAGTGAACGCACAGTGGTTCTCCTTGTCCAAAGAAGTTCAGGGTGCAAAAATCAGCCACTAAGGTGATGGTGTCTGTGTTCCGGGATAAGAAGGGTATGCTGCTAGTGGACTACCTTCAAAATGGTTCCACTATCAATGCAAGGCATTACATTGAACTTTTGGACCAATTGAAGGCAGCTCTGAAGTCCAAAAGATGTGGAAAGCAGCTCAAAGGAATCTTTTTCCTGCTAGACAAAGCCCTCGCTCACACTGCACAACCAACCACAACAAAACTGGTGGAGCTAGACTTCAAGCTGATTGACCACCCACTTTATTCACCAGATCTAGCTCCCTCCGTCTATCATCGGTTTCCAAACCTAAAGAAACATCTCAAGGGTACCAAATCTCACACCACTTATAATGCCATGGCTGCTACAGATGACTGGTTTGGGGCACAACCAAAATCCTTTTTTTTTTGCAAGGTGTACAGAACTTAAAATACTGATGTAAGATATCTGTATATCAGTGGAGTGTATGTGGAATAAGTGTAAAGATTCATATTTCTATCTCGCTTCTTTCTGGGTAAAGCCAAAGACTTATCAGCAGCCCCTTGTACACTATGGCGGACATTTATGAAATCTGGCGTTTTTTACTCCGTGCTTACAAATGTGCCCGCAGCTCTGGAGCTCAGGGCATTTATGTAAAGGCTCACTGCCTCTACATAAATCCCGATCGCACAGAGCCCGTCTGTGCGATGATTTTGAAACCTATGCCAGGCATAGGTTTCAGTGTCATTTTTCCACCGGAAAAAAAGATAAATGCAACGCACGCAGAGGCCGCTCCCCCTCTGCCTGCTGCCGCACCCCCCTCTCTGCCCCACTGGCGAAGGTGGCGCAGATGGGGCATATGCAAACAAAATATTTGCAAAACTACCCTTTGCAAATATTTTGACGCCAATCTGCCATTCATACATGTCCCCCTATGTGCCAGATTTATCAAACTGTGTAAAATGGAAAGTGTGTTAAAGTGTCACTGTCTGCTTTTTATTTCCTTGCAGAAATCAATAGTACAGGCGATTTTAAGAAACTTTTTAATAGTGTTTATTAGCCAAATATGCCATTATCTGCATTTGAAAAGACCTTCCCCAGCCCCAGTAATGGATTATAATAGGGGCGTTTCCGGCGGCAGCCTGGGGCCCTTAGCTCCTGGGGGGCCCATGACCACCCAAAAAGACTTATACTTTCAATGGTGTACTGTCTCCTGGCTACACTTCTGCCATGATTTGCAAGAAATCACTGTTTTTTTATGGCAATTTTGCACAAATCAGGACATCATGACATTATCTATCCTGTACTATGAACGCCAGGCTAGTGCTACCATAGTTACAGTGGGGTGGGGCCCAGGCTTGGTGAACAGCCCGGGGCCTATGGTAAAGTTAATCCGCCCCTGTCCAGCCCCCCCCCCCCCTCCTCTCGTTCACTGCTCATAATCAGGAAATCTCAACTCCTTTTCATCAGTCAAGCCCTGTGTAATCTATGGAGAGCGGAGGGGGGAGGAGGGAGAAGGGAGGAGGTAGATTAGTCACCAGCAGAGAACAAAGGATTACACAGTGAGAGCTGTGTGAAAACCAGTGTTCAGAGGTCAGAGAGGTCAGTGCTGACTTCAGAGGAGACAGCCCAGTGATGTAGCTGTAAATTAACTCTTCGTTGTCCTCTTTTGGGGCCTCATCTCATTCCACCCCTCCCATCTCCATAGAAAATGAGAAGAAAGGGGGGGGGGTCAAACTGCTTTTTCATGATAAAAATGCATTTTTAGACTAATAAACCCAATTACAAAGTTTCTTAAAATCACCTGTACTAGAATTAGAATTTAAACAACAGTGACACAGTAACCAATCACAGTTCAGCTTTCATTTTACTAGAGCTGAAAGCTGTTCCCTGATTGGTTGTAGTGGGCAGTTTACACCAGTTTCCATTTTACATGCTTTGATAAAGATTCACAGCAGCCAGACCACTGCTTTTAGAGCAGGCATGTGATTGATAATCTAGAGGGAACGAGCAGCATATCAGGAGAAGGAGACAAGTTTGCTAAATTAATGTATTCACAAAAATATTTAACTTGACAATTTCTTATTCCTTATATTAATTGAGATGGGAATTGCCCTTTAACATCAGAGTCAGAAAGCCCTCAAACTAAAAGCGACCCTGTACCTACAATCTGACCCCCCAAACCACTTGTACCTTCAGATAGCTGCTTTTAATCCAGGATCTGTCCTGGGGTCCATTTGGCAGTTATTGTCCTAAAAAACACCACCCCTCCGTCCCTCCTCCCCACCCTCTTCATCATTATGAATGCCACTGAAACATTTCCTCCTGTCTGAAAATTGCACAGGTGATAACGATCCAGCCCATGTTCAGTATTCACACAGGTGATGAATAGGAGACAATCTGCCTGGAGCATTCCTAAAGATGAGGAGGGTGGGGAGGAGGGACAGAGAGGGTGTGCCAGCCTAATGCATACACAATCTAGGCCACGCCCGTTGGGCACAGGGCTGCAAGTTTAAAAGTTGTTTTTTAGGACAAAGACTGCATCACCTGCCGAACAAACCGCAGGACAGATCTTGAATTAAAAGCAGCAATCCGAAGGTACAAGCAGTTTGGGGGGGGGGGTCAGATGTGGGTACAGAGTCGCTTTAAAGGGGTATTCCCATCTGAAGAAGTTATTTTCTATACCCAGGA
The DNA here is from genome assembly GCF_027789765.1 of Dendropsophus ebraccatus. Taxonomy (NCBI): domain Eukaryota; kingdom Metazoa; phylum Chordata; class Amphibia; order Anura; family Hylidae; genus Dendropsophus; species Dendropsophus ebraccatus. The sequence continues at coordinate 110,554,153 of NC_091456.1, read as the reverse complement.
AAGGGAATAATAAGCTAATTGGGGGATGTCTAACTGTTGAGACACCTACTGAATCAGATAATAATAGGAACAAATATGTACATACAATAAATAAAGAACACAGCATGGTGCAGCACTCTGTTAATACTCTATGGGGCCAGTAAACATTGCTGAATTTAGTGCTTGACAATGTTCGGCAGTCTCTCAAAAAAAGTTTTGTTCCTAAACCAGCGGTTTAGATAAAAAGAGTTTAAAAGAGAAGGTAGAGACATTTGGGGGTCACATTTTCTACCTAGGGAGGAGAGAACAAAGAAGTTGGATTCTCATGGCAAGTCTCTTTGGTCAAGCAGAGAAGCTGAAGCAAGATCCAAGATGAGCAATGTCCAAGCAGTTGGGTTGCTCAACCTTTACTATGTAGAACCTGCCACAGCCAGAATTGGAACTACACCACCACTAGTGATAAACAGCTGTTCTCTACTGATGCCACAATGCTGTCAAGCCCAGGAAATTGAATATGAGGCAAGGGGCTGTGCGGTTGGGGGTTGGCACATCCTCTTCCACTCTAGCCATTCCCTGACTTTGCATCACTGTGCCTGACTTGAAGCTAGGTAGTGGAGGAAAAAACAGCATCTAAGCATACATTGAACGTTGCATACATTGAACCTAGTACATTAGGCAAGTGCCCTCCTAACCGGTCCCTATCACCTGTTACTGGGCCACGGCACATGGATGCTGCACATTCGATATATAACGGTATAAAACTTGTCTGTGTCTTCTTTCTGCTCTAAAATTGCTTTATTTCATCGGTGGACAGTGTCACGGGGCTTCACTGCCATGAAGCCCCACCTAAGTGACACTGTTAACCTATGAAATGAAGTGAGAGTAAGGGTATATTCACACGAACGGGCTCGCAGCGAGATTCTCGCTGCGAGCCCGGCAGGTCCTGGCAGTTCCCATACACTACAAACTTGCTGCGGTCTAAACGACCGCAGCGAGTATGTAATTATACCGCCCTTAACCCCTTCTGCTCCCGCCCGGCTCCCCCGCTGTAAGCATACTTTACCTGTCCTTGCTGCACGGGTCCGGCGTCCTGCTCTCCTGTCCGGCCAATTAGTGTGTTGCCCAGCCGCAGCCACTGATTGGCCGGGCGGGAGAGCAGGACGCCGGACCCGTGCAGCAAGGACAGGTAAAGTATGCTTACAGCGGGGGAGCCGGGCGGGAGCAGAAGGGGTTAAGGGCGGTATAATTACATACTCGCTGCGGTCGTTTAGACCGCAGCAAGTATGTAGTGTATGAGAACTGCCAGGACCTGTAGGGCTCGCAGCGAGAATCTCGATGCGAGCCCGCCCGTGTGAATATACCCTAAGGGAGTGACAGTTAGAGATGAGCAAACTTTTCAAAAGTTCGTTCCGACCGGACTTCCAGATTTTTTTGAAAAGTTCGGTTCAACCGAATTTTGGATTTCTTTGGATTTCATAGTTTAAAGCACATATATGATACATGTCAGTAACATCAATTTCTTTTAAATATCTCAGTCAATTTATTTTTTTAGACTTCAATATTCACCATTACAGGGTCTATGCAGGAAATTCACCATTACAGGGTCTATGCAGGAAAAAGGTCACAAATGCAGTGAAGGAGCAGTCTCCACTACACTCTCGCAAGGGTCCAACTATAGTACTTGTATATCTGTATAGCACATCTTTTTAGAGTTTTATTCTACACACATGCATGAGGTATATATTTGTGCCTCAGGAAAACACCTATGTCATATACACTCTCGCAAGGGTGACAGTATAGTACTTGGATATCTGTATAGCACGTTTTTGTTCTGTGCACCCTTTGCTCTTCTATGCCTCATCTACAGTATCTACCTATCTATCGTTCATCCTCTCTATTTTTCTCTCTCAATCACTATATGTTTCTCCTCTCCGCTTTCCTAATAATCTTTTGGTCTTTGCTTTTGTACAATATCTTCTCAGTACAGCAGTGTGCAGCAGCAGCGTTTTGTCACTGATGAGCTCTGTGCACTGCTAGCAGTCTCCTTCCTCTCTCTGTGCAGACTGCCTCATGCGGTCATTTAACCACTCCTCTTAAAGCAATACCGACGTCACACAAAGGGTGGGCTAGTGCAACATCCCTGCTGATTAGATGTGTTCCGGGCATCATGGAAAAGCGCTTTTCCCACCCAGAACACTTCCTGCTTTCTAAAATGGTGGCTGCCATTTTAGAAAGCAAGAAAAAAATAAGACTTTTGGAAAAATCCGAACCGGATCCCATACCGGCCGAATTGGTTTGCTCATCTCTAGTGACAGTATCACTTTAAGGCTAGATTTACACATACCATATCCGCAGCAGATTTCACGCTGTGAGTTCACAGCTAAATCCACTGCAGATTTTTCAATGAGATTACATACTCCCAGCAGAATTGTCAATTGCGGCCCCCCCTTAACCCGCCACCTGGTTCAAGCTCCGGCTGCATCTGAGGCTCCCTGCTCCAGTAGGTCCCGCCCAGCCAATCAGTGACTGCAACGGGGCTGTGCACTGATTGGCTGAGCAAGACTACCAGGGACTGGGAGCCTCAGATGCAGCCGGAGCGTGGATCAGGTAAGGTATGCTATGGGCGGCGGGAGGTTAAGGAGGCGGCATTCACATACTCGCAGCATGAAATCTGCTGCAGATATGGTACGTGTGATACGTGTGGTACGTAAATCTCGCTGCGAGTCTGTCAGGTCCTGGCAGTTCACTGTCACTACATACTCGCAGCAGTCTGAACGGCCGCTGCGTGTATGTAATTCTGCCGTCCCCTTAACCCCTTCTGCTGCTGTTAAGGGTCCGGTAGAATTACATACACGCAGCGGCCGTTCAGACAGCTTCGTGTATGTAGTGACAGTGAACTACCAGGACCTGACAGACTCGCAGCCAGATTTATACTTCGAGTCTGTACGTGTGAACTGACCCTAAAAAGGTTGTGTCATGAAGCCAAGTTGGTAAAATCAGATGTGTACCATATATGCATTACCGTGGGTTGTATCCAAGGGCAACAGGTTTTCAAAACAATGTAGGAACATAAAGAATAAGTAAAACTATATCTCCTAAACACTACAAATTCAGAAATGCTTGTACATTTGGAGTAGGTTTCTTTTCTTACAGACCCACTTTAGACCCAGTTTTCTTAGTGACATAACTCCTTGATGGTGAGTTCACAGTCAGGTATTTTATCACAATTATTAAAGCCAGGAACAGACTATAAACAGAGAACTTAAAGGAAGTCTTAAAGGAAAGCCTGAGATTTCCCCTCTTTTCAGATCTATTCCTGGCTTTGGTTTCATTAATTGCAATGAAAAATCTGTATGTGAGAACGTACCATTAAGATCTCCCCAGACAACCTTTTTAAGAACGAACCGTTCACTTGCTACCTAATATGACCAACCCCTTGGCAGGTGCCATTATAACCAGGTAATCAGTGTTATCCAAGTCACCTGTTAGTGGTTTTAATCTTATGGCTGATCAGTGTATCTTTCTATGTTATTATGTTTTTGTTCTTTCTGGCTAAACTTCTTTCTAAGGAATGACACAGTAAAGATAATGATTGTAATGTAGAGTTAGGAAATTACCTGCGGCCCGTTTAAAGCAGCAGGTTGAGTAGATAGGTAATGGGTGATTGTGTATATGGCTGCAGCGTCCCCCTGTAAGAAAGCCTGGTGTCGCCCCTTTAAGAGTGAAAAAACCCACGAGCTTGCTCCCTCTATCACACACGCTGCCTTCTCATCAGGGCGGGGGGAGTGTCAGATTCCTGGAACAGCTGAACAAAAAAAAAAAAGAAAGAAGAAAAAAAAAGCTCTGGCTGTTTCAAGATCCCCCATTAGAAAATGTGCCTGATTTGTGGCCAATGCTTTGGGATGTAAAAAACTGAAGGGGTAGCTATGGAGATAGAGAGAGCATTGCTGGCTGCTTCCTTTGACAGGTGTTGAGTAGGAAAAGTCTCAAACAAGCATGTATGCCAAAGGGAAAGGATCCACTGTCCCTTCTGATAGCCAGGCGAGGGAAAAGTAAGTGCCATTCATTGCTTTCTTTACGGAACGAGTTGTAGCGGACGGGCGGCAATGCCTGCTCAGGAGCCCGGGATCCTAGGAAGTTTCTTAGTAGCCCCTAGTCGTGTCCTGGTGGTCCTGATCTGTAGAGGGGGTCTCTGTGTACTGTGGGCATGGGATGGTACTAGGGTACGGGCTAGTTCCCTGGATGGGATGCTCCAGCAGATCTTTTGTACCGTGCACTTCTCGGAACTGCTCGCAACTTTTCTGACACATGGACCAGGAGACTGGTGCCGTGCTCTGGTGGTTGGCACTGGAGAGCCCTGCCACTGGCACATCATGTGCCCACGTATTGATCACTGATCGGCTTCTGGGGGGTTGTGCTAAGCACTTTCTGAGGGACTTGGAAACTTTTTGCACTGTGTTCATTGATGTTGATCCATATGTATAATTGGCTGTGTATATAGTTCTGGGATGCATTGTCTGTGTACAATTGAGGGTTGCCTGCTGAGGACTGATGCCCAGGCTGATGTGAGCATCATGACAAGAGGCCACTTTCTAGCCTGGCAACCCATGCAATTTTTGCTCTTCTAGTTTTCTCTACACACTTTCTCGCACTCTTGAAATTCCCTCCTTATTTTTGGCTGGATTCAGCAGCAAGTTCGCTCCTAGCTGAGGTCTGGCATATGCTTCCCCCTTTTCATGCACTGTGCTGCTACTAAAATCCTTCTCCTATGTAAGTTGATGTCTTTCTCCCTGCTCCAGCATGCTTTCCGTGCATCCCACCCCCAAACAACACAATACAGAACCCAGCAAGGGATGCCCCATACAGAGACAGCTGGGACAATGACCCCTTCCTAATCCCACCACAGCTTTCCAGCTTTCTTGTCTCTTGTATATACATGTATGGGCATCAGCCCACAAAGACCCTATTGATCCATCAGCACCTTTAGAATGTAGAAAATGAGTAGTGTGAGTGATTATGTGTCCAGGCTGTGAGGCGCAGAATGGGCAAGAACTAGTTAACTGGATTGTCATTGTGGCAAGACAAAGCTGACACTCCACCTCTGCCTCCTTCTGGTTTTCTCAAGCTCAGGACAATCATTCCTCTAAGAATATGGATTTACATATAATTTCTTACAAGAGTGCCACCAGCTGATGCCTTGGCTTTATGGAGTAGATTTGTGTTATCAAGTTGGCAAAGCATGTGCGAATGTTTGGGTATATGAGCATGTGGGTATATATTTATATACCAACCATATACTAATATACATATACTGTTATATGATGTATTTGAAATATGTGTAGTGTTACATTTAGCTTGCTATGTTTTGCACTTTTCTAACATTATGAAATATATTTATAATTATTCTTGGTCATTGTGATTTTCAGCACTTTTGTCATCTCTTTGTCATACCTGGTATATACAGTTTTCTGAGAACTGCCTGCTGGGTGCCCTGATCACATTTCCCTTTACCTTACTTAGCGGAGTTTATAAAGTGGTAAATTGAGTTATCCTCTGTCTTTGGGAAATGTTGCAGCATGTACTCATAGATGGATGTATATAGCTGGTTACCATACAGTTTCTTGCCAAATCTGTGTGTACTTTGCCTTAATTACAATCTGAGAATTATTTTTGTAATGAAGTGTATATAGTGTTGTATATATCCTGTTCATGTGAACTGCAGAAGCCTGTGTACATCTTATAAGTGATCACAATGTCACATTAAATTGGTCATTTATTTGTTTCTGTTTGCCAAATGTTTTATAGAAGAAACATTCATGAATAGGAGTTTAATTCCTGTGTTAGATATATAACTTTTACTATCCATATCATAGTTGGCCAGTGACCTGGGCATATATGTGATGCTGCCCTAGTTACCATGTTGATATTAAAAGCAGCAGTGTGATACATAGTGCCCAAGTTTATAGTCACAATAGAGCTCTTCCCACATTGTCCTTCAGTGGAGTGTAAGCATCCTAACCCTTGTTGCACAGTATGATGAAGCAAGGTAGCACTGTGTAGTATCTGTTTATTCTTTAATTATAGGGACAATTCTAGCTGATCCCACAGTTCTCAAGGAGTACAGCAATGCATTTGTTTTAAGGTTTTAAGGTTAAAATATTTCATTTTATAAAATATTAATAACTTAGTATTTTTTACTTATAATACCATCATGAGCTAAACACAATTCCTAAGTACAAGACTGCACTTTATTGTGCTAACATCAAAGACATGAAAACATTTATTGTTTACAGATTGCCTTGGGTCCAATGTATGTGAAAAAAAGGAATGGAACTACACTACTTGGGATAACTTAGGTAGTCAGAGTTGTCAAATATCTCAACTAACCATCACTTTAACAGTTGTGAAAAAATGAGGACAAGGACACCACCAATGGTTTCCACTTTAGGCAAGAAAGCTTTCATTAGGCATTAGGACGAAATGATTTATTAAAGTCCAGCATAATCATTTTTTTAAGGGCATCATTTTTGTGGAACAATACCAACTGAAGACAAAATTTAGGGCAAATAGACTCCCGTCCAGAGCAGACTCACAATAGCAAGTCTGCTGTCATACTAGACAGTTGTTTTTGGACAGCACCTACTGTATTTTATCAAAGTCTGTTCAACAATTTAATAAATCAGGTGCGCAATGTAAAAATACACTGAGAAACTTCATGTAAATCAAATGTCAAAACATTATGGGAGAGTTTACCAATCTTTCTGCATACTATGGGGTACATTATACACTCACCGGCCACTTTATTAGGTACACCATGCTAGTAACGGGTTGGAGCCCCTTTTGCCTTCAGAACTGCCTCAATTCTTCATGGCATAGATTCAACAAGGTGCTGGAAGCATTCCTCAGAGATTTCGGTCCATAAATGGCATCACACAGTTGCTGCAGATTTGTCGGTCCCGTTCCACCACATCCCAAAGATGCTCTATTGGATTGAGATCTGGTGACTGTGGAGGCCATTTGAGTACAGTGAACTCATTGTCATGTTCAAGCAGAAATCAAGACTCATCAGACCAGGCAACGTTTTTCCAATCGTCTACTGTCCAATTTCGATGAGCTTGTGCAAATTTTAGCCTCAGTTTCCTGTTCTTAGCTGAAAGGAGTGGCACCCGGTGTGGTCTTTTGCTGCTGTAGCCCATCTGCCTCAAAGTTCGACGTACTGTGCGTTCATAGATGCTCTTCTGCCTACCTTGGTTGTAACGGTTGGCTATTTGAGTCACTGTTGCCTTTCTATCAGCTCGAACCAGCCTGCCCATTCTCCTCTGACCTCTGGCATCAACATGGCATTTCCACCCACAGAACTGCCGCTCACTGGATATTTTTTCTTTTTCGGACCATTCTCTGTAAACCCTAGAGATGGTTGTGCGTGAAAATCCCAGTAGATCAGCAGATTCTGAAATACTCAGACCAGCCCTTCTGGCACCAACAACCATGCCACGTTCAAAGGCACTCAAATCACCTTTCTTCCCCATACTGATGCTCGGTTTGAACTGCAGGAGATTGTCTTGACCATGTCTACATGCCTAAAAGCACTGAGTTGCCGCCATGTGATTGGCTGATTAGAAATTAAGTGGTAACGTGCAGTTGGACTGGTGTACCTAATAAAGTGGCCGGTGAGTGTATATGCCTAGACACATTCATCAAGCATTTGTGCCATTTTTACGAAAGTTTTGACATGCTCTACGTTTTTACATTTCTAGCCTAAAAAGCATGGTTTCAGTGTCATGGCTTCAGTATATGCAACTTTTTTAAAGTCTCAAAAGTTTTGCACTGCTCCTCTCTACTGAATTGGTGTAGTAAACACATGAGAAAGAATTACATTGAAATCTTAAAAATCATGTTGTCAATTTGATAAATTTGACAATTTGCTCTGTTAAAACTGGTATAAAAAAGAAAGTAGAAGCACATGAAAAGAAGGAAAACGGCACATATGATGCTGTAGTTAAAAAAACTATGTATTAAAAAAAAACAAATATGGAATAACATCCCCCCACTGGTGGCTAATAAATGTTATGTAAAACTTCTAGGCATTACTAAACATGACCAAATCCTTTCACCAGTTTTGATATTGAGTTCTCCAATAGGCTGTATCAATGTTTTCCAAGACTCCTTATGGCGGCATCAAACTTATCACATGATTAAAACACAGAACATTTAAAATGAAAACATTTTATCTTTTTTTTTTTTTCATGAAAAATTGGCATTTTCCCCAAAAAGTTTTCTGGGCCAAAATTTACCACTAAACCTGAATTACAATATGTCCCAAAAAACAATCTCAATTAACAATCAATTAGATGAGTTATACTAGGACATAGGACGTACTGTATAGTAGGACGTAGCCACATAAAGTGAGACAGGTTGGATTTAAAAAAATGGGCTCTAGTCCTGAAAGCCAAAATCATTCCTTCTATAGTTTTACTACAACGGCCGTGGTTTAGCATTAAACAATGGCCGTTCAATAAATAAGTATGTAGTTAGTATGTAGTGGGAACATTTGGAAGCCTTTGGAAGCAGGAAAAATTGATGGTTGGAGTACTGGGTGAGAGTATCTCCAAAATGGAAGGTTTTGTTGAGAATTAGACAGATTTGCCTTTCAGAAGGTTTAGAATTTGTTTGAAATTGCTTTCCCTTATAAAACAGCAATGAAAGGCTTATTTGGCTGTGGTATATGGTGTATATGGTTACTGGTATATGAGTATAGTATTGGGACAACTGTACATTGCATTGGTGATTATTATAATTGTTTCTGCTAAAAAAAAAATCTGAAACTTCCTTCTACTGTATTGCTGTTGGGGGGGAACAGCCAGCTACTGCCACTATTATTTATATAGCGCCAACATACTCCGCATTTCTGCACACTATGGAGAAATTACCATTCTTGCACATCAGCTTTTCTCTGTTCTATAGCTGGAGTAAATTTCAAAGTATGCCACACAGGAGGAATACTTTATTAAAAAGCCTCATAATCCGGCTCATTTTAAATTAACATCACTTTGTAAATGGATGTCCTATTAAATTCCCCCCCCCCCTATTGTAGTAATACTGATACTTGTACTACTGGTAAGGGGGGCATTCACGTGTTCCGTGATTATGGTCTGTACACAGAAGGGGCGTAACAGGGAAATCCAGCTAAAAGCTGACACAACAGTTTAAATCTCAGTGCTACTGTACTGACACACCATGTTAGAACAGTAGGACAAGGATTTAAAGCAAATGTACCAGCAGGTACATTGCTTTAAGATTTTTACATCAATAGACAAGCGTCAGCACACGGATGTCGGTGCCGTGGTGCTGGAGACCAGTCTATTCCCCCAGTGTGATGAAATCCCTCCCCAATGGCTCAATTGATTCTGGTGCCGCGTCACAGAAAGGAGGACAGAACACCACATTGGGGGTGGGGAGGCCCACCTCCAGTGCTTCAGGCCGGGCCAGTGTCCTGCAATAGACCAGCACCGTGCGCGGGAACCAGGCCACAGTTCCAAAAAAGGAGGCCAGCGCCAGTCTATTGATGTGAAAATATTAAAGCGATGTACCTGCTGGTACATTAGCTTTAAACTGTTTCTGCCTGGACACATGACCACTTCACTCATGTAAGTGAATGGGGTCACACTGCAACAGCAACCCTGTAGTTGCAGAAAATTCATCCTGGATAAAGAATATAACCTTGCATCTAAAGTTTAGGCAAATGAGATATACAAGGCAATGAAATATACTCTAGGCAGCAATGTGAGTCTTATGTCTCAAATAGCAACCAATCAAGACTCAGCTTTTGTTTCTCAGAATGAGCTATTATAGGTTGCTATTTGTAAAATCGGACACATATTTGTTTTAAACATATTTGTTGATAGATCTGAAGCAAAATTGTTACTATAAGAAACATTACATGTGATTTAGCAGTTATAGAAAAAGATGCTTTTTTCAGAAATTAAATATATTCTTTTCATGTTGTATAAAACAAAGGTTTTTATAATAGTGTAATCTACTCAAAACAGGTAATAGGGGAAAGGGTATAAAATTTGTCCTCATGGGACCCCAAGCAAGACTGATCTCTTCATGTGACAATGACAAGACATATACTCAATTTGCATATGAATGCATACCATTTGCATTTGAATTGTATTTGCATGCTTGTGTATTGTTCCCAATTCAACTCCAGCCATAGAGTCTCAGGGGAAGCAGCCTGGCTAACTCATGCCATGTGTGTGAAGAAGCCCTTTTTATTCTGTTTGCCATGAGGCATTGTGAATCTACACCAGAAGGTCAGCTCTGTAAGATGAGAGCCTGACTGATGTAATGGGCTTTATAACAAGTAGCCATTGAGGTCCCACAGAACTTTGCCCATATCTGATCACTTTTGGTTACTTTTATTGTACAAGCGGCATTCCATAAATTGTAGCACAACCTCATGGTAATTAATACAAATGACTGAAATGGATGTTTTATGCATCTTAGGCTGGGTTCACACTTAGTACTTTGGTCAGTATATGTTTAGCTAAAACCAGAAGTAGGTTCGTAAATAGAGATGAGTGAATCACTTCGTTTGATCAGTGCTTCACTCTTCAAGTTGCCTGCCTTTCAGCACTACTTCTTGACACCCCTCCTAGGATGCCAGTAAAAGTTGGATCAAATCCTGGGAACAGCCTCTCCCAAGTAGGATAGGGGAAAGGAGACACTGTTGTTTCATCTCTCTCCCTTATCTATCTACTAGATAGATAGATAGATAGATAGATAGATAGACAGACAGGGGCAGGTACCTGGCAGTTGATTCTGAGAGTGCCATTATGTAAAGCTGGGAACATTTGTAAAAGTTTGAATCTGGCACTAGGAGTAACGTAGACAAGTGGGAATGGTGTCAAACAATCAGCGGGGATCGGTGAGTGCACCTATATGATTTTTGTGCATTTAAATTTTTTTATGCAATCTCTTGAGCCCCTCTTTAAGCCTACTTACTGGGCAGGATCCAGTTAATTTCTGCTTAAATCACTCTTGGGGTGGGATGGGTGGAGTGCACCAGCCATATTGAGCAGCGACTCCCTCCACAAACATAAAAAACGTCAGCATATAAAATACCACTATTAACACTATGCAGATATACTCTACCATCGCTGAAATACAGACACAAAAACAAAAAAAAAATGCAACAGCATGCTGCAAATGCTAAAACATGATAGATATTTACAATTGCAAAATGGTTAGAAAGATTGATAGAAAAAATAGAAAAATGTGAGGCTGCAATTCTAAATAAAAGTAGAATTAGCGGAGAAAGGACTGCTACCAAGTCCATGTGAGAATATGTGCCCCACAGACTTTTATTATGTTGCCATTTCCGCACAGAGCGGGCCAAGGAATGTTCTGAGTGCAACTTCTCCTGGCTTGTTGTCCGATCAGTTGCTATCTGAACACGCCTTGTTTAATAAAATAATGTACTTCCATTGTTAGCTTAAAGGAGAAGTTTGGGCAAACTAATTTTTTTTAACAAGTGCTGGGGAGGGGGAGGATAAAAGAAATAACGTGATCTTACCTCCCCCTGCTCCAGCGCCAGCACGTGGCCACCAGTGCTGGAACGGGGGAGGTAAGAGCATGTTATTTCTTCAATTCTCCCCAAAGAATTAATTTTCCCGGATTTCTTCTTTAGGGTTCATTCACATATACAGGATCCGCAGCAGATCCACAGCAGATTTGATGGTGCAGATTTGATGCTGTGTTCAGTTATTTAGATCAAATCTGCTGCGATACGGTGTGTGTGAAGCTAACCTTAAAGGGAAACTGACAGCACGAATATGCATATATATCTGTGCTGCCAGTTTCCCATTGGTCATCACATGAGTAATGCATACTTATCGTTTGTGCAGCTCTGTGATCCAGCGTCTTTATGAAGAAGAATTTTTATTCCTGGTTTGACAGTGTCACAAAGGTGTGTCTGTGACACTGTCTGCCCCTGCCCAGCAAAGCCTCAGCCTTCCTTGCTCTACATCCTATACTGTTGCCACTGCACATTATAGAAAGTAACCCTTTTCTAGAATTGTCTGTCCACACCACGATATATCCTATGATCAGAGCCTTTCACGGATCCACAAAAATTGCAGGTGTGAATAGGCACATAGAAAGCTATGGGTCCAAAATGCAGTTACGGATAAATTTAGCAGGTGTGTGAACAAGGCCTTAATGGCCTCTCTATTTGACAGCAACAACTCTGTTCTGTACCGAGGAACAAGAACCTTTCAAACACCTTGCCACAGATGGGCTACTCTTCCTTTTGGATGACATTCTGGTTAAACTAATAATTCCTATCCTTTTTGTAAGGGGTTGAGCATTTACTTACAGTGGAGCTATCAACCACTGACGCCTTATGTAAAATTAAACATACTTCAAATATACAAGCAGCTCGCTCTGTTTTGATAACTTGATGCCCTTGGTTACAAACAACTAAGGTGGGCCAGGCATGCTCAGTTCAACTGCAATCTCCAGACAGTACTGGAATTTGGCTCCACTGAGCCTGCAAGCAAGGGTAGTTGTGGCATTGTGTGCATTGTTGTATGGCAACAGCAGGGTCACAGTTAAGAGAAAAAAAAGTGAGTGATTAAATCCATGATGGAGGAAATAGTAGAGGCATGAAAGTTATTTTACTAAAAACAGCACATTTGTACTTTTGTAAACATGTGATTTTACAAACTTTGCTTTATCGGACCACCTCTTTGAATATTCATTACTGTAAAAAATATATAATATTTTTCTTAATGCTTCTTAATTTGTTCACACATTCTATTAACCCTTTGAGGACCAAGCCCAAAATGACCCAGTGATCCGCACCAATTTTCATTTTTGCATTTTCGTTTTTTCCTCCTCCCCTTCTAAGAGCTCTAGCACTTTCATTTTTCTATCTACAGGGTCATGTGGGGCCTTGTTTTTTTCAGGAATAGTTGTACTTTGTAACTGTGTCTTTCATTCTACCATAACATGTATGATGGAACCCCAAAAATATTATTTATGAAAATATAAACTAGTGAAATTGGAAAAAAAAGAATGCAATATGGTAACTTTTGGGAAGTTCCCGTGTCAACATAATGCAGTATAGGGTAAAAGATACCAAAGATATCATGGTACCATTATTCTATAGGTCAGTCCGAACACAACCATCTACAGGTTTACACAGATTCTCTAACGTTTTAATTTTTTTAATGAAATCCTTTTGTTTTTGCAAATAATTAATAAAATGGGCCTATTGTGACTCTTAACGGTTTTAGTTTTTCACCTACAGGGCTGTATGGGGTGTAATTTTTTGTGCCATGATCTCTAGTTTTTATTAACAACATATTTGTGTAGATCAGACGTTTTGATCACTTCTTATAAATTTTTTTATATATAATGTAACAAAAAATTGGTGATCCTGGCATTTTTTCCCCCTCTTTTCATTTATGCCGTTCACCTTAGGGGATGGAGATATTTTAAAAGATGGGATAACTACGCACGCTACGATATATAAAATGTTTATTTATTTTTATATTTTTTACTTATATTATTGGAAAGGGGGAGATTTTAACTTTTTTGGGGGGAGGGCTTTGGGGTATTGTAAAAAACATTTTTGCTTTTACTTTTTTTACACACCTTAAGTCCCCCTGGGGGACTTTTACATACAATTGTTAGATTACATACACTGATCATTACTATGCTATAGGCATAGCATTGATCAGTGTAATAGGGGCTCTGCTCATTGAGCCTGCCTGTGGCAGACTCAATGAGCAGATCGCCGATCGAACCACACAGCGGTCCGACACAGCGTTCACACTGTGGGGTTCCCGATCGGTAAGTGACAGGGGACTGCAACTGTCACTTACACTTAAACGCTGTGATCAGGCCGCGGCATTTAAAGGGTTAATGACAAGCTGCAGCCTGCCATTAATGGTGAGGGCCCGGCTACTGATTGCAGCCGGCCCCCACCACTCCGGAGCGCGCTTCATAACACAGGACGTACCTGTATGCCCTAGGTCGTCTAGGGGTTTAAATGTTCTTTGAGGTGCCTGCCATGGATTCCTGGCAGATAAGCTTATCTATAGATTTGTCATGTAATACTGAAATTTTTACGGTAGTAAATAGGGATGGTTCGAACCCGCCGAGGTTCGGGTTCTGCTGAACCCGAACAATTGGCATCAGATTCCCGCTGTCTGCCCGCTCCGTGCAGCGGGCGGATACAGCGGGAGGACCGCCTGGAAAACTGGGATACAGCCTATGGCTATGGCTGTATCCCAGTTTTCCAGGCGTTCCTCCCGCTGGATCCGCCCGCTGCACGGAGCGGGCAGACAGCAGTAATCATTGCGGAGGGTTCGGGTTCATACGAACCCCGTCCGAACCAGGTTCGGACCATCCCTAGTAGTAAACCATGCAAAATATTAAGAAATGTCATTTTTACTTGATTCATAGACCCCAGTTCAGTGTGGTAGGTAGAAACAATACAATGGCCGTTTTTATTGGACGGCCTCCATTTTAATGAAAACAAGGGATGTTATTTCATAATGATGGCCATAGTTTTCTTTTAAATGCCTGCTGTCCAATAAAAATGGCCATAGTTCTCATGGTGTGTGTTATTTACGGTCACCATGATAAAATAATGGCCGTTATTTCACCTACAAAGACATTGTGGCAAAAATAGCCTTAACAGGTAAAACACAAATTTCCAATTGGAAAACTTTGGAAATTCATACCCTCAAAAATGCATGTGTGCACCCAGATATAGGCCGGTTATAGGAGAAGCCTAGAGAAAATTATCATTTTCCAGCTGGCAGGGGGGAACCAGGGACGTAACTACCACTGTAGCATCCATTCCATAGCGGCTTCTATGGGGCCTGCCACATCTAGGGTGCCATGGCCCACTAGTGCAATACTCTAGCCCCCCCCTGAGCTGTCTAGCCCCCCGGGTTCTGCAAAATGTCCCTTTAACTGCAAGCACTACTGACGAATGCTTGCAGTTATAAAGTTATGACAACGCTTACTGGCTTAGTGGTAGAAAGGGGGGAGGGCCCAATCGAAAGTTTGCTATGGTTCCTAGCCGTTTCTAGTTACGCCCCTGGGGGGAATATAATAAACAAGCGCTACTTACCTCTTACTGTGCCTCCACAGCACTGCGACACAGGCTCTAGGACCCCTGCAGAAACTTATCTTTTTCCAAGTTCTTATGTCATCATGACTCAAGGGAAAATACCCAACCTGGCTGATGGCACTCAGCCGATCAGTGACTGCAGCAGTGTCTCGCCCTATCAGCCGAATTGTGATGTCGCTCAATAAGGAGATCCAGGGGACCAGCAGATGTCCTGGAGCACTACGGTAGTCAAACAGTGGCACAGGGAGAGGTAAGTAGCTTGTTTATTATGTTCCTCCTTGCACCCGCCTGATGGGAAATTATCATTTTTTCCAGACCTACTGTGGCAGTACAAGTCTGTTTTCTTTTTTGTTTCTCTTTATCATATGAAGAATTTATGTTTTAGTAAAAACATAAATTTATCAACATATATACTTCATTTGGCTGTGGGCCAGCCTACTTGACAACCCAGCAAGTTTATGGCAAGGTTAATTGCTAAGCATTGTAAAACAGCAGCTTAGAAGTACTATAGCCTTTGCACCATTACATAAGCTCAATATGCATTAACTGTGGCACACAGCAACCGAGACATATTCATTATACATACTAAACCAAAAAGAACAGTAAAATGCTCCTCTTATATCAGGAGCATGGTACAGGTGGAAAAAAATGCTTAAAGTGAATATACCATAAGTTACGTTGCTTTATGTTTTATACCTTAATGGATCGGCGCTGGAATGGGGATGCCGCTTGCGCAGTCCTCTTTTTTTTTGAACCACCACCGTTTCCCGCACATGGAGCTTAAAAGACAGATGCCATGTGCGGGTCCTGGGTGGCGGTTGGAAAAAAAAAAAGGCGCTCCATGGGCATCCCCACCCTGGCACCAATCAATTAGGGTATGAAACCCAAAGCAATGTATCTGATGGTACATTCGCTTTAAAATTCAATGTCACGTGCCACAAAAAAAGTAAGATATTTTTTACATTGTATTTTTGGCAAAAGTAAGGGCCCTATTACACGGGGCGATTATCCTGCTAATTATAATTATTACGTTCAAATTTTAACCATAATCGTTTAGTGTACCAACAAGAAATTGTTGATTGTTGATTTTGTGCTGACACCAAAATCATTGTTAATCATTTGCTAATCATTCAGTGTAATGCTGCGTTTACACGGAATGATTATCGTGCGAATTCGCACGATAACAATCGAATTCGAACAATAATCATACGTGTAAATGCTGCGAACGATCAAGCGACGAACGACAAATCATTCATTTTGATCTTACAACATGTTCTAAAATCGTCGTTCTTCGTTTGCAAAAAAATCGCAGATCGTTCAGTGTAAAGTCATTCGCCAATTTAACCAATGTGTGAGATAGGCTTAAGCGATCGCAAAACGAATTTCCGTACGATATATTCTAAATGCTGATCTTTATAAAAAAAATCGTTACTCCGACATCGTTAATCGTACGATCGGGCGAATTATCGTTTCGTGTAAACACAGCATAATTCCACATCGTTTACCCTTTAGCTGGGATCAGAATGAGTAAACGATGTAAATAACGACTGTAATAGGGTAAACAATTTTAGGTAGCTCTAGTTTGCAATTGGTTTTCATTTATTGTAATTGTTCAAAATAGCTTTGTCAAATAGGACCATAAGCCAAGTGATAGTGTAAACATTTTTATTAACCCCTTAAGGGCAGAGCCTAAAATGGCCTTAAGGACTGCGCCAATTTTTTATTTTACAGTTTAATTTTTTTCCTTTTTTTTATTTTTAGAGGGCAATGAGAGGTCTTGGTTTTTTCAGGAACAGGTTTAATGGCACCTTTCAATCTACTATAAAATTAAAGGGGTTGTCCAGCGAAAAACTTTTTCTTTCAAATCAACTGATATCAAAAAGTTATATAGATTTATGATTTACTTCTATTAAAAAATCTCAAGTCTTCCCATATTTATTAGCTCCTATATGTCATATGTCAAATGTTTTATTTTCAGTCTTACACTGTGCTCTCTGCTGACATCTCTGGCCGAGACAGGAACTCTGTCTCGGTTTTCTATGAATCCCCATAGAAAACCTCCCCTGCTCTGGACAGTTCCTATCTCGGCCAGAGATGTCAGCAGAGAGCACTATGTCAGACTGAAAATAAAACATTTCTTGCATGACATATAGTATTAGTAGCTAATAAGTATAGTAAGACTTGAGACTTCTGTGTTTAAGTAATGCTCTTTACGGTAAAACTGACACTTTATCTTTATTCTATAGGTCAGTCTGAATACAGCGATATGCAGTTTACATAGTTTTTCTAATTTTTTACCATTGTTATTAACAGTAAAACTTTTTTGTGACTATTCTGACTTTTGTAGCGCTTTTATTTTATCACCTACAGTGCTGTATGGGACATCATTTTTTTGCACCATCATCTCTAGTTTCTACTAGTATCACATTTGTGTACATGGGATGTATTGATCACTTTTTATTAATTTTTTATATATAAAATGTAATAAAAAATTACAATTAAACAATCTTTGCGTTTTTTTTTACAGCTTTTTGTTCACGTTGTCCACCATGCGGGAATAATAGTGTTTTATTTTAATAGATCAGACAATTTATGAAATGGGAAGGGGGTGTTTTTGACTTTATTGGGGGAGGGGCTATGGCAATTTTTTTAAAAAAAACATTTATTGATTATTTTTTTTTTACTTTTTTTACTTTTTTTTTTGTCCCCCTTATGGGACTATTACATACATGCATTAGATTGCTTACACTGATCACTGCTATGCCATAGCATAGCAGGGATTAGTGTTATCTGCTATGTTTTAATAGAGCCTGAGACTGAAGACCTGACTGCACGGAGGAAGGTAAGAGACCCCTGGCAGTCAGGCCTTGCGTAAGTGACAGGAGCTGCTCCTGTGTGATCGCAGCATTTAAGGGGTTAATAGCAGCCGGTCCTCACCCGTTATAAAGCGAGCTTTACTGCCCGGGACCCCGTCAGCGTCTTAATGGGTTGGAGTCCTAGTAGATTTGATGGATAAAGAATAGTGTATGTTGGAAAATCCCGGTATAACATGAAGTGCTTGTGATTTCAAAAGGAGAGAATTAAAAAAAATTGTTTATTGAACTGCTATAGGCTTAGGGTCCATTTACACAGAAAGATTATCTGACAGATTATCTGTCAAAGATTTGAAGCCAAAGCCAGGAATGACTGATCTGACCTGATCTCTGTTTATAGTCTGTTTCTGGATTTGGCTTTAAATCTTTGGCAGATAATCTGTCAGATAATCTTTCTGTGTAAATGGACTCTAAGATTTAGGGCCCTATTCCACAGTAACGATAATCGGCCAGATCGGCCCCATTTGGCCCAATTCGGGCCGATTATCGCTCGGTGAAATAGAGAGAACGATCAGCCGATGATCGTGTTATCGGCTGATCGTTCATTTAGGGCCAGACCTAAAATCATTGTTCCCCCACCGAGCATCGCTACGGTTGAATAGCAGATCGCCGCTCGTTTACATAGTTGATCGGGCCCTCCTCGGCCCGTGGAATAGGACTCTTATTTACAAAGGTAATAAGGGTGACTTTTCTTTTGTTATGACATAGAGAATGTATGGATTACAGCAGAAGGGGCAAAGATATTCTTGTCTTAACCTAGTGTTTCCCAACCAGAGTCTCACTGCAGCCACACATTGCTCTTGAGTTTCCAATGCCTGAATACCCAGCTGTTGGCAGATGCCGATATTGCTGTGCACTAGTGGTAACAGAAATGTAATGGGCGACTTTATAAAACTTGATGCCAGAATCCAAACTATGTCACTGACAGTTAATTCAAGGGTAAGAGACATATCAATTGATCATAACTTTAATTCGTTGTTTAATATTTTAGTATTGGCCCCCATTAGACCAAATTTAGTCTTGGGTTATTTTGCCATTCTCTACCAAGATATTTTTATCAGTTACCAAATCTGCCTGGACACCCACATGGGGTTTGTGGACTGTAATAAAAATAAATAAAAGAATGGTGTACAATTATCTGCATGATAAAATATAATTTACACATATAAAAATTCACCCAATACTCCACAATTCTCTAATCACCCTAAATTGGACAAATTTTGATTCATCTACGTTTAGTATATATAGTAATACTCTAAGCTTGAACATGTACAGATAGCCAAATCACCTGCAAAATAAAAAACTCAGTAGGAAAGTTTTAAAAGCTAGAATTTCTATTCCGTTACGCCTTAAGCCTTCCTTGTATTTTCTACACTGTGGGAGGCAAATCATTTCTAGTGAGGGATATTTTCTGCTCCTGAACAGTTTTTTTCCCCCTGTGCGGGAAACAAAATATATCACATGTACTTGGTATAAAACAGCATGATTGCGATGGACCTGCAGACTGAACCACATGAGGTGCCATGTACCATTCTGCCTGTTTAAAGCTGTAGACTCAAAAGCTTGGCCACTTGTTGACTAGTGAAAAGAGTCTGTGTTGGTATTTTTAGCATAAGTCGCAAATATCTGAGATTATGGACACTTATATTCCTACTGTCTTGTTTCTAAATTCAGTATTTCTTTTTGATACCTAGGTGTAAAAATGTAAATGATATACTATAGAATTGTTAAATCCTCACAACAAACATGCATGTGATTGGAGCCAGTATTGAGCTGGGACATGTTTGTCCTGTTAATAAATGTGTAAATATATACTCCTGTCATATAAATGTGTAAAGGAGGGAGAGAGAGATGGGGTGGAGGGGTTCAGCTGTATAACCTCCCTTGCATTATCTATCTGTCATTGTCAATATGCCTGTCTCTTTAAATGGATACAATGCATATTTGAGACTGCTATATTATGTAATCTCTCTCTTTCTCTCTCTCTCTTATTTACAATATAAGTCTTTGATACCATAGAGAAACCCAACTTAATATTTAGTACAGAAACCTTTGTACAGAAAACTTTGCTTGCAGTTAAAGAAGTCAGATGTTTCCTGTTCTTGACCAAGTTTGCACTTACTACAGCAGGGATTATGTCCCACTCCTCCATACAGATGTTCTTTCTGTTTTTAGGGCTGTCAGTTGGCAACATTGAGTTTCAGCTCCCTTCAAAGATTTTCTATTGGGTTCAGGTCTGGAAACCTGCAGGACCTTAAAATCCTTTTTATGTAGCCATTGCTTTGTTGCTGTACGTTTCAGGCCATTGTCTTGCTGAAAGACCCAGTCATGACCCATCTTAAATGATCTTACTGAGGAACTCGCAATACATGGCCCTAACTATCCTCCTTTTAAAATGGTGAAGTCATCCTGTTCCCTTTGCAGAAAGGCAACTCCCGAGTGTGGTGTTTCCACCACAATGCTTCACGATTGGGACTGTGTTCTTAGGGTTGTAAAAAAAGAGCCTCTGGAGCCTCATTTAAGAGCCTCAAAACACAGGACAAGCCAGATATCCCCCCGGCAAGGGCCCAGCCAAGGGGTGGCTCCTGTAGGGAGACTACCAGAAACACCATATTGAGTGGCCCTGTAAGTAAATGTAATGAAAAGGGAAAAACCATCAATCCACAGACAGCTGTTTCGAGGTGTTGCCCCTCATCAGTGTGGAGGAGGATTCTTCCTAGGTGGAAGCAATGCCTAGTAGAGCCATACAGGAAACAGATCACTGATCTCAAGGAGACTAGCCAACGAAAACACTGTTGGCTGCTGGTTAAAGCGCTCAATACAGTCATATCCTAGGTGGTTTCCCTACAGGGACCACCCCTTGGCTGGGCCCTGTCTCGCTAGTCCTGTGTTTTGAGACTCTTACATGAGGCTCCATTAGCTCATTTTTTTGCATATTTGTATTTCCAAGGGAGTGAGATCAGTGATCTGTTCCCTGTATGGCTCTACTAAGCATTGCTCCCACTTAGCCAGAATCCTGCTACACACTGGTGAGGGGTAACACCCTGAAACAGCTGTCTGTGGATGGATACCTGGCCTTTTTTCCACTTGTCATTACATTGACATACAGGGCCACTTAATATGGTATTTTGGTGGTTTCCCTACAGGAGCCGCCCCTTGGCTGGGCCCTTCCTGGAGGGATATCTGGTTAGTCCTGTTTTTTGAGACTTAAATGAGACTCCACTGGCTCTTTTTTGCATATTTGTATTTCCCAGGGAGCACCTAGGATTTCACTGCATTGAGCTCATTAACTAGCAGCAGACAGTGTTTTCATTAGCTGCTCTCCCTGAGATCAGTGATCAGTGATGTTTCTTAGGGTTGTACTCATCCTTTTTCCTCTAAACACAGACGAGTGGAGTTGATACCAACTTTTAAAAGGCCTGGATATGTGCTGGCATGAGCAGGGGAACCTTGTGTGCCCTGCAGGATTTTTTTTCTCAAATCTTGTCTTTATCAAGGAAGGTCATTACATATTAGCATCACTAGTCAGGGTAAAAAATAGGGATACGCAGGTTCTAGCTGTAAGAACAATAAATAAGACCAATATTTGTTGCCTTATTTTAACATTTTGTACGAGTATGCAATCCTATTACGAGGCAATAAAAGTTACAGAGACCATGTGTATTCAAATAGTTACGTGACCTAATATAAGTAGAAAAATAACATTTTCTGGCGTATAAGATGACTTTTAACCCCGAAAAACCGTCGGGGTTGTCTTATACGCTGGGTATGGTCACCCCATAGGGTGAGGGGGGCTCAAAAATGGCCCGCATCCCCACCGTATAGGGCGACCATTTAAAAAAAAAAAAAAACAGTTAACTCACCTGAGCCCGTTCCCGACCTCCGTGCATCTTCTCCTCCCCTCCCGTTGCCCGCGCAGCCAGTGTGGCGTACACTGACTGTGCGGGGGATGCCCAAAGCTCTCCCAAACAGCTGAGCGTCTAATCAGAGAAACTGAGCTGCTTGGGACAGCTTCGTAAGAATGACAGAGGCCGAACCCTCATTCATTCTTCCGAAGCTCTCCCAAGCAGCCGAGCGTCTCCGATTAGACACTCCGCTGCTGGGGAGATTTTCAAGCATCCCTGGCGCAGTCAGTGCACGTTACACTGGCTGCGCCGGCAACGGGAGAGGGGTAGAAGACACGCAGAGGCCAGGAACGGGCCCGGGTAAGTTAACTGTTTCTTTGACACTGTGGTCCCAGCTCCCTTTAGGTCATTGACCAGGTCCTCCCATGTAGTTCTGTGCTGATTCCTGACCTTTTTAAGAATTTCCCTTGCTCCGTGAGGTGAGATCTTGCATGAAGCCCCAGACAGAATTTGACAGTCATCTTGTGTTTCTTCTATTTAAAAAAAAAAATAATAATATTTTGCCAACAGTTGTTGCCTTATCACTAAGCTACTTGCCTATTGTCCTGTAGCCTATCCCAGCCTTCTGCAGGTCTATATTTTTGTTACTGGAGTCCTTAGATAGCGTTTTCGTCTTGGCCGTGGTGGTAAAGTTGGAGATGTGATTGAGTTTGTGGACAGTTGTTGTTTTTTTGTTTTTTAAATAAAGGTAACAAATTCTGGGTGCAATTAATTCAGATAATAAGTGCAGAGTAGGAGGAGCTCCTCAAAGAAAAACTATCAGGTCTGTGAGAGCTAGAATTCTTGCTGGTTGGTAGGTGATCAATTTCTTATTTCATGCAATAAAATGCTAAATAATTATTTCAATATCATACAATGTGATTTTCTTTTTTTTTTTCTTCTTTTTTTTTTTGTTTATAGATTCTGTCTCTCACTGTTGAAGTGTACCTATGATAAATAAAAACAAACAAACACTTCAAAAAACCTGCAGGGAAAACCTGCAAAATCGACAGTGTATCAAACACTTATTCTCCCCACTGTATATAGTGTATATTGTTTATATGTTTGCTTTTTTACAGAACTACTAGATAGCAGGGAATGATTCTCAGTAGGGCAGCCATGTTGTATTGCTGAGGCTGACAGCAGGAATGATGTTTTTCTAGGCTGTTAGTCAGATTGGAACGTGCAGGTATTATGTAATAGGCAGCAGATGTGGACCTGTTTTTTATCCAAACCACAACATGGTGGCAGCAACTACAGTTTTTTTTTCACACTGAATCACGACTGGCTTAGCTCTTCTACGTAGTGTGGGTATCGACTCTGCTACCCGGCTGGCTCAGCTCTGCTACGTAGTGCTGGTAACGGCTCTGCTATACGACTGGCTCAGCTCTTCTACGTAGTGCGGGTATAAGCTCTGCTACACATCTGGCTCAGGTCTGCTACGTAGTGCAGGTATCGTCTCTTCTACATGGCTGTCTCAGCTCTGCTACGTAGTGTGGGTATCGGCTCTGCTTCATGGCTGGCTCAGCTCTGCTACTTTACTGACTGAGCTCTACTACTTATAACATCGTTAAGGACCTTCCATCTTTTTCATCTTCTATTGGCCAATAGTGGACATGTGCGTTATGTGGACACAGGAACACCCTAAAAGTTACCATATTGCATTCTTTTTTACGATTTCACCAATTTATATTTTCTTAAATAATAATTTTGTACTTCCGTCATACATGTTATGGTAAAATGAAAAATGCCATTACAAAGTACAACTACTCCTGTAAAAAACAAGCCCTTACATGGCCCTGTAGAAAGAAAACTGAAAGTGCTAAAGCTGGAAAACGAAAACACAAAAATGAAAATTTGCACTGTCCACTGGGTAATTTTGGGCTTGATCCTCAAAGGGTTAAGTATTGTTAATATACTCCTACAGTGAATATAACCAATGAACCTTTGTACCTTATCTAAAAACTGTAACCACCTGTAAAATTGTTTGTGAAGAAGTGTAAGGGTGTGTTTACACAGACAAATTTATCTGACAGATTTTTTAAGCCAAAGCCAGGGACAGACTCTAAACAGGGAACAGTTAATCTCTAAACACAGAACTGTCTGTGTAAATACACCGTTAGGTAAACTTGATCTATTTAACCCCTTCAAGACCAAGCCCATTGATGTACAGTTGCAATTTATTTATTCACCTACAGGGCTGGTTAAGGTGTCATTTTTTTACAAAAATTTTTCTGATAAATAATTTTTAAAAATCAGCAGTCTTGGTGTTTTTTTTTTGTTTGTTTACGCCGTTCACCGTGTGGGAACAATAATGTTATATTTTAATAGATCGGACAATGCAGCACGATACAATATACAATATATTTATTTATTTTAAATATTTTTAGTTTTATAATGGGCAAGGGGGTATTTTAAACGTTTATT
Source organism: Dendropsophus ebraccatus (assembly GCF_027789765.1). NCBI lineage: Eukaryota > Metazoa > Chordata > Amphibia > Anura > Hylidae > Dendropsophus > Dendropsophus ebraccatus. Next base: position 110,529,839 of record NC_091456.1, on the reverse strand, counting down.
GGGAGGGAGATTTATAAGGGTTTTTTAATATTTTGAAACACTTTCTTTTTCTATTACATTTTTTTTAAACACTTTTTTTTCACTGTAAAACATGCAATCATTAGATCTATGCTATGCCATAGCATAGCATAGCTTAGATCAGTGTTATCGGCGATCTATGCATAGAGCCTGCCTGAGAGCAAACTCTATCCATAGATGACCGATCCGACAGGAAGGAGGTAAGTGGATTACCCCATCTCCTGTCACTGAGTACCTTAAATGTCACGATCGCTATAGATCGCGGCGTTTAAGGGGTTAAGGAGAGTCAGCTGCAGGATCTCACAGCTCATTGAGGGTTAATTGCTTGGTACCACTGCTCCCAGAACAACCTCAGCAGGATAGCTCATCAGTCACTAATTGATGGGGTGCAGACACCCAGTTTCCCCCCAAACAATTTGTAACCAACTCCAAGGACTCCTCCCACAGCTGCCATGACATACACAACCCTCCAATCACAACCCTAACACACACCCATACACCCTAAAAACCTGTGCAGAGGACGGGTGGGAGATCCTGCCTTTTTGGTCACCTGGTGCTAAATGAGGACCGCCATCCGGGAATATGCATGTCCTTAGCTGCGTTACTTCCCCCCACACGTCTCCTCCCCCCCACGTCCTGCAGACGCTGTGGCCACTTTCAACTTGAGCTGTCATGCTGGCCTCCTCCTCTATTCCGCGGCCTGGTATGGCCGGTACTGTATAATGCCCTGAAAGTGCCCCAATACATATATATAGTTGTCTCTTTATCTAGTAACAATTTTTACCTCCATACAGAGATTACATATTGTCTCCAATCTGCTCTAAACAAAACAGAAAGATATTACTAATGATAATATTACATAATACCACCATACCATGACCACTATCACTGCCACTGCAGTAACATCCAGTGACTCACAGGGGGTTTCTTCTCTGATCAGTCTTTCACTTTTTCACTTTCTCTCTGTCCAGCTCAGGCCATCTTGAAGTAGTGAGTCCTGTCTTCAGAATCTGCCAGAGAAACACATACAGTAGTTAGGTCCCTTTTACATCTATATAGTAGTTATGCCCCTCTGTGCCCCCATAGTTTTAAGGTGCCCCTGTGCCCCCACATATTAGGTATGTTCTCTGCCCCAATATAGTAGTATGGGCCCTATATAATATAGGCCACTCTGTGCAGGCCCCATATAGTATCAGGCCCCTCTGTGCAGCCCCAGTGTAGTATAAAATGCTGTGTGCTTCTCCAGAACAGCAAAAAAAAAAAAAAAGAATTTTTAACACTCACCTGATGTCTGCGCGTCTCATCTTCTTCTGATAAAAATCAAGAATAAGTATCCTTCCAGTTCATAGTGGCCATAAAGTTCCAGAATAGAATTCACCTACCTGAACTATTTAATGTCAATAATAATCCTCCAATCCCCAGAAGGTTGAGGAACAAAATAAAAAAAAAACTGGGGAGTAGACAGAGTCTGCAATCTTTTCAATATCCTTTTTCTGTAGGTACTGTAGAACCTAGTTCTCCAAGGTCATCTGCTCTCCGGATGTTGTAGTTCATACACATTTTTATATAGACAGGTTTAATAACCTGAGGGGCTAAAGCTGAACTGACCATTTCGTTTTTGTTTTCTTTTTTTTTTTTTTTTTGCAGCTCTGGAATGTCTACCACCTCCACTTTAGAGACTATATCCTCTCTGGAATTGGGATGTAGACTACTAAAGTCTTTTAGGAAATATGTCTTTTCTGACTGGACCAAAAAGACCTCAGTTCTTCCCTTTATTACAGAAGACATTCTCCATCCGAAAATCCTATAGGATATAAAGGAAAGGCTGCACAGATTATGTATGGATGCATTTTCAGTCACCCAGGGCTTAGGCTATAAAGACTGTCTACCCGTGGTGAAGATTGCCATAGATTTTGGTTGATAATTTAACATGCTGTGAAGATTCATCACTTAGGAAAACATTACCCAGATTAATATGTTTAAAGGGGTTAAATATTACTAATATATATACCCGCCCTGCCACAAACACCCCCACCCCCGCTGTTGACGCCATCAAATGTTGAATTCCCCGCTTCTCTTCCTTTTACTTATGAGATTTTGTGCAGGCAGAAACACTCCACTCAGCCCAGTGATTGGCTGAACCTCAGTCCCTTTCAAGTGAAGCTTTGTCGGAAGAAGAAAGAATAGGACCACAACTGGGACTGGAAGATTTGACAGTATCAGCAACGGGATTTTATTTCTTTTTAATGCAGGGGGTATATACAAATGTAAACAAAAAGAAAAATGTGAGAGTGCACTCACCTGATAAAACTTTGTTCTTTATTTGATCACTTCATAATATCCATGAAGCCGATATAGCTGAAGCACCGACACCTTCCACTCTGACGTCAGAGAAAGTGTGGTAATCACAAAAAACAGCTGTTACGCTAGTGGAAGGTGTCGGCGCTTCAGCTACACCGGCTTTGTGGATTTTATGAAGTGATCAAATAAAAAACAGTTTTATCGGGTGAGTGCACTCTCACATTTTTATTTTTGTTTATATCTTGCATGAACTTTTCACATTTCGGAGAGTAGCACCCCCGTATCATTACCCTGTAGTACTCAGCAACCCCATCAATATACTTTACATACTGTTGTTGGCCAGCGCTTGCCGTCTTAATTCAGGTATATACAAATGTGTTATTTGTATTTGAACATAAAATTTTATCTTTGGGAATTCCAGAATTTATTCTTGAATCATTTTGCACAAGCTGTTGACAACATCACTAAAGATGGTAATAATGAAGAACTAAAACCCCAAATAGCCTCTTCCGATTTAATATTATCTATGAGCCTATTTAATGCATCCTGTAAATTATCAGAAGGCCCCATTTTGTCAGGACAGTTTGGCAAACTGCCTTAGTTGGAAGACTTAATTCATGATGCTGGTTTTCTCTTAAGGGATATAGGTGTTTAAAGGGGTTATTCTGGTATATATATATATATATATATATATATATATATATATGTGTGTGTGTCACAGGCCTGCTCATTCAATTAGCAGTCACAGCAGTGTCTTGTCTCAGCCTGATTGGTTAAACCACCCTCTGCTGTTATGTCTCTGAACTAGGAAGTACCGTACATCAGGGAAAACTGGCTGTGGCATGGAAGCTGCTGGTATGGTAATCTACATTGAATCAATTATCCACTTTTATGAATTATTTAATTAATTATCTACTTCCTATATATATCCCAGATTATCACTTTAAAGGGTCCCTGTCCTTCTGGAAAGGATAGGCCATTTTTCCAGATTCTTAGTGCATGCACTCTGTCTAAGGGAAGGAAAGCACAGTGGTGCCTTGGTTTAAGAGTAACTTGGATTGAGAGCGTTTTGCAAGAAGAGCTCACAGTTTTTCAAAATTGTAACTTGGTTTAAGAGTATTTCTTTGGTTTTAAAGCTCCCTGTGCTTGGTGGAAAGGGCAATGTCTGTATAGCGTGGACTACAGTACTGTATTTTTACCCAGAATGTCTCCCTTACTTTCCAAATCATAGCAGATCCACTTCAAGCTGGGGCTTATATCAGGGGACAGGACTTTGAATTTAATCTCTCCATAGCTGTAACCCCTCTCTTCCTGGAGAGTGCTGCTATACTGTGCCCACATACGCCCTGTTCATTCCATTATACTCCCTGCAGCCTCTGTCAGCCCTTGTGTGTCCCATCCTCTCTATTACTGCTAGAATGGGCCTGCACTTACACTCAGCTATACACACTGCAGCTGCTATAATGTGCTTGTACTCACACTCAGCTATAAACACTGCTGCTATAATGTGCCTGCACTTACACTCAGCTATACATACTGCTGCTATAATATGCCTGCACTTACACTCAGCCATTCACACTGCTGTATATAAAGTTTCTGTCTGTGTCCTCCTGCACAGCTCTGTCATTCTCACATCCTGGTTGTTCCATACTGAACACACACCATTTCCATTGCTGTCATGTGACTGCACAGACCTCTGACAGCAGCCCTGCTTCCCACCTGTTGTTCTACACTACTGCATAATGGTGATCTGCAGTTCCATCCTGTATCTACAAACTGCTGCTGTTTTTCCAGGTTTATGCACTTACTATACATTATACTTCACATTCTGATTGCTATACTGTACAGTAAATTATAATATCACATATTCAGCTGTTTCTGAATGTTTGTTTCATTTTTTTACGTGTTATTAAGAATAAAAAAATCATTATTTTTGGGGTGTGGAACCAATTGTCTGCATTTAAGTGATTTCTTTAGGGAAAATTTGGTTTAAGAGTGGATTTGGATTACAAGTAGAGATGAGCGAACTTTTCAAAAGTTCGTTCCGACCGGACTTCCAGATCTTTTTGAAAAGTTTGGTTTGACCGAATTTCGGATTTCATAGTTTAAAGCATCTATATGATACAGGGGTAGTGTATTTGGTTAAATTTAGGGCTCTACATGTCAGTAACATCATTATCTTTTCAATATCTCAAAGTATTTTTTTTTTTTTTAGACTTCAATATTCACCTTTACAGGGTCTATGCAGGAAACTCACCATTAAAGGGTCTATGCAGGAAATTCACCATTACAGGGTCTATGCAGGAAATTCACCATTACAGGGTCTATGCAGGAAAAAGGTCACAAATGCAGTGAAGAAGCAGCAGTAGTCATTGGAGGCCAGTGGAGCTCCAGCAATAGTTTTTAGAGTTTTATTCTACACACATGCACAAGGTATATTTGTGTCTTAGGATAACACGTATGTCATATACACTCTCACAAGGATCCAACTATTGTACTTGGAATGGATATCTGTAGAGCACTTTTTTTAGAGTTTAATTCTACACACATGCACGAGGTATATTTGTGCCTCAGGATAACACCTATGTCATATACACTCTCGCAAGGGTATAGTACTTATATATCTGTAGAGCACGTTTTTCTTCTGTGCACTCTTTGCTCTAATATGCCTAATCTATCTATCTTTCACCCTCTCTGTTTTTCTCTCTCAATCACTATATGTTTCTCCTCTCCGCTTTCCTAATAATCTTTTGGTCTTTGCTTTTGTACAATATCTTCTCCGTAGTCAGTACAGCAGGGTACAGCAGCAGCAGCGTTTTGTCACTGACGAGCTCTGTGCACTGCTAACAGTCTCCTTCCACCCTCTCTGCAGACTGCGTTGTGCGGTCATGTGACCGCTCCTCTTAAAGCTATACCAACGTCACACAGGGGGTGGGCTAGTGCAAGATCCCTGCTGATTGGATGCGTTCCGGGCATCATGGGAAATCGCTTTTCCCGCCCGGAACACTTCCTGCTTTCTAAAATGGTGGCTGCTATTTTAGAAAGCAAGAAAAAAATAATAATTCGGAGCGGACTTCCAAAAATCCGAATCTGACCGGACTCGGACTTTTGGAAAAATTTCAGCCATACCGGCTGAACTGGTTCGCTCATCTCTAATTACAAGCACAGTACCAGAACGAATTATGCTCGTAATCCAAGGCACCACTGTATTTCCAAAATGCATCATATCTGTGTGCATTTTACAATAAATTGTATTTATTTTTACATCCTTTACTCTTCTCACTATTTTTGGGGCAGTGCTGGCAACTTTGAGTACAGCCAATTAGCATTTTTTTCTTAGTACATCTGACATTTACTCTTTTCATTTAGTTTTTTTTTTTTTAGGATTTTGTAATGTTCTGTATGTTAACTTGTATTGCCCTGGAAGTAAGGGCGCTTTAAAAATAAAAGAATAATAATATAAACGTAGAAAAAAAAAGACTGCTGTAAGTAAGAAATAAGGGCCAAGGGCCTCTTAGGATGTGCACACTGCAAGCAGATGATGAGCAGATTTACAAGGCTCAACAAATCTTGTCACTGAACAAATTCATGACTGTTGGCTGCATCCCCTGTTTACACAGGGCAATATGCAGCTGAAAATGATAATTTATATAGCTTCTCAAAAGACTAGATCAGCTGATGAACGAAAAAAGGGTTCCTAGGTATGCTATTATGCCCAGTAACCTACCCTTTTAAAAGGGCCTCTAGAGTAAAAGTGATATAATAGCACCACGTTTTACCAAACAAAAACTGCATCTAGACCAGGGGTAGGGAACCTTGGCTGTCCAGCTGTTGCAAAACTACAACTCCCATTATGCTTGGACAGCCAAAGCTTTAGCTTTGTGCAATCCCCTGCACATAACAGGACATTGCACCAAAACTTTGGGACTTTTTGCTGTCTGCGTCTGGATTGCAACATGATAAATTTCCCCAATTTATCTTTAATATAGACTTAAAGCTTTAAGATTTTTCCTGGGCCAACATTTTTCTGATTCAATGGTTTTTATTAAGGTTTTTGAATAAAGAAAACAGTAGTAAACAATTAGTATACAAGAAAACGGTATACACATGAGATGTACAGTTAAAAGTATACATCAATTTTCTTAACATTATATAAAAACTTTCTGCTATTTTAAGCAGAGAAATTATAAGAAAATAAGAAAGAAAGGAAAAGAACTCAAGTCCATTATAAGTGTCAGTGTAAGAAGCTTTGCATCCAGCAGAGAATAGGGTATGCAGGAAAGAGAGGGTCTGTGGTACCAAAGACTTTTCAACTACGTTGTCTTTTTTGAATTGTGACATTGTGTTGTCATGGAAATATTTTGGTGACTATGTCATTTTTATGATATGCTTCGATGAAGTGTTGATTTTAAAGTCATATGAAAAAATGATTTTGTTTTTTGGACAACTTCCATTTTGAACCCTGAAATGACATCTGTTATTTCAAAATAATAGACATTATATAACATTATATAACATTAGATAACAGACGTTATTACGGCTCAAAATGATGGTCTTCCATAAAAAATGGCCATCAAACAGCCAAAAAAAAATTAATATTAGCAATAATATTACAATAATTAGCATAGGTACATTTCCACATGGTTGACAATAATAGTTTATAAACGGTGTTATGGGTTTACTCTGAATCTATTTTTGTCTAATATTACATTGTATTTAAAGACAGAAGTCCATTCAGTTGGACTTAATAATGAGGACCCTATCCTTTTCATAGCACAATAGATAAAAAAGAATACATCTTTACTGGGGCCATTTAATAATAAATGTGGTGAAATTAAAAATAGTTTGTTTTAGGTTTACAAGTAGGTGGAGCATTTCCCAAGGATCAGAACCTCCTGGAGCCATTTGTGAAAGGACCATGGGATAGGTCATGCAGACAAAAGAAGTTTGTGAAGGAGAATTATGGGGAGTGTTCATGGTCTTTCATACTGCTTATTGGGTGTCTGCTGTTTTGAAAGGCCACCTGGCGCTTTTGAAAGGATAAAATTGTCCAGAATCTGACCCCAGTAGATCTAGGATGAGAGAACAATAGGTAGCATTCATTGTTATCAGTGCTTCCCTCTGCTAGTTCACTATTTCTTTTTGACACGTGATCATGCTTGTCTGTGATTTTTTTTACCACCTTTAATTGCCTGCATAACTACAGTTTAATGTTCATTCTAACTCATTTATTATGTTTAGATGAAAAAGATCCCTTGGGTGAAATTTATACTAAACTCAGTGTGTAATGTAATGTATGTTTTCCTCATAAGCCTATTATGAACATGTTCACAAACATCTGTTTTGATGTAGCCATTAGTCATGGATGTCATGTATGAAAACTAGTGCAAACAACCACACTAATATTGTCAGCGCTACAAGTCAAGAGTAAAGGCCCTATTACATGGGCCGATATTAAAGCAGTAAGTGAATGCTGACCTGTCAGGCCAGTGCTCGCTTGCTCTTTGTTCCCCGCTGGCTGTCAGTGCTATTACACGTACCAACAGTGAGAGGGGAGTAGCAGAGGGGGCATCGGGAGCTGCGGGGGGGCTGCCCTAATGATTTTAGATCTAAAAGTTGTACGGGCAGCCCATAGGAGATGGAGGCGGTCAGCTGCCACCTCTCCTATTACACAGAGCGATGGCCAGCAGACCGTCGCTATTGGCACCATTTTATTTTAACTTGTTGAAAGAAAGTGATCAGCCGACATTGTGCTGATCTTTGCCTTTTAACACTATTACACCAAGCGATTATCACAGATAATATTATTAATATTAATAATTAATATTAATTTGGTGTAATATTAAAATTATTGGCTTCATTTCAACATTTTACCTCTGTGAACATGCTAGATGCTGTAAGGCTTATAGTCAATAGAAAATGACATAACATGTTGCATTGATTCCCCATTATGTGTATCACCTCTTTTATTTAGTTGCAGTGCATATTTAGTAGGCAGTGCATTGCAACTCACATTTTCCAAGAGCTATTGGGAATTAGCAACAAAAGTAGCACAGACGTCATATTTTATAAGTAAGAAAAGCAGAGAGCAGTGGGCACCAGTGATTCACAAGTCAACAGGCTTATTCATGAGAACGCTTTTCTCTACATCTAATGAGTCAGACCTGAACCATGCAAAGAATTCTGCACATTTCTGTTTATCACAGATTTTTACATAGGATCTTGATTTGTGCATATTGAGGTAGTGGCATTGTTAATAAAATTAGTCTGTTTTTTTGTGTAGTGGTCTAAGGATTCTTCTCATAATGACTGAGCTACTTATACAACTACGTGTCTTTACACACATAGTAGCATATTTAATAAGGTTACTAAAGACAAGAGTCCATGAAGTTTAACCTACAGAAACCCTACTGTGTTGATCCACAGAAAGGCATAAACCCTTATGAGGCCGATGTGAATTGCCCCATCACAGGGAGAAAATTCCTTCCAGACTCCAATGACAATCTGAATAAATCCCTGGATCAACGTCCTATCACCTGAAATCTAATGCCCATAACTTGTAATATTATATTTTTCAAGAAAATCATCCAGACCTCTCTTGTATGTATTTGATTAATCAGCCATAACAACATCATGTGGCATAGAGCTCCATTGTCTCACTGCTTTTACAGTAAAGAATCCGTGTCTGTGCTGATGGTGAAACCTTCTTTCCCCTAGACGTAGAGGATGCCCCTTTGTAATGGTTGCAGGCCTAGGAGTAAAAAGATCACAAAAAGATCTCTGTACCGTCCATTCATATATTAGTACATTGTAATCAGATCGCTTCTAAGACATCTTGGTACTCTAACCCACCCTATTCCCTTAATGGCATTGGTCGCACTCTTCTGCACCCGCTCCAGTTCAGCCATGTCCTTCTTATATACTGGTGCCCAGTATTCCATATGTGGTCTGACCAGTGATTTATAAACTATGTTCTCATCTTTAGCATCTATACCTCTTTTGATGCATCCCATTATTTTATTAGCCTTGGCAGCTGCTGCCTGGCACTGATCACTAAAGTTGAGTTTTCTGTCCACCAATACCCCCACAATAAAGCCTAGAAGATAGGCCCAGATCCAGCTGGAAGCTTTTGAATTTATAAATAAGTAACTTTTTTTGAAAAGCACTGTCAAATGTTTTTTTTTTCTTTGTTTTCTTTTTTTTTATTGTACAAAAATATCATTTCACAAAAGAGGCATAAGACATGAAAAATACAAACATATACAGGGATCAGGACATTTATATCCTATATATACAGTATAATGGCCCACAACTGTAGTCAATTCCCCCCATTATCCCCTGACCTGAGGCCATTATCTTCATCTCATGACCATCACCCAAAACATAATAAGTATACTATGGATCAGCATGAGGGGGCACCGTCAAATGTTAAAAATATGTTTATTGTGTGCTGATCACCTTCACCCAGAGAACTTACTCAGTTATCATTCTTCCTATATCATAAAAATATTGCATATTTAGAAACTTATGCTAACTGTCCTTACCAAGAACCAGTGGCTTGAATTCTGTTGATGATTTTGTCAAAGGTTCCTTTCAAACCTATGCACACCTACTATAGGCACACTCCTTTTTTCTTTTTTTTGTTGTTTTCCCCTCAGTCACCTTTATCTCATAGGAAAAAAGGGAAATTTTGGCAGCACATCTATGACTCTTTTCACACTGCAGGTTGCACGCTGCTTGTGGCTTAAGTACAGACAAAAAACAAAAGGTGCAACAGCAACCCACAGGTGTAAGGGCTTACCGTATATACTCCTCCCAGCGTACGCACGGTAAACACCTACTCTGTAGATATTAAAAATTCAAATATAATTATTTTTTTTTTTAAAAAGTGAGGATCTTAGCAAATTATTTGATCAAACAGAGTGTACCATGTCTCCAACGTTAAGGCGTCCTCGAGACATGGACCCTACTCTAGCATTTTCACACTAGCAATGGCCTCTCCTGGGCTGAATAAGCCTACAACTGGGCAGATAGGAGCCAAATGATCTCTTTTATAGCAGCCTTGGGACATGGGTGGAGTGCAGGCCAACAGGAGGTTGCCACACACCCCACATTCAACAGAAAAAAAGGGAAATTTTGGCAGCACATCTATGACTCTGTTCACACTGCAGGTTGCACGCTGCTTGTGGCAGTAGGGTCCATGTCTCGAGGACCCCTTAACGTTGGTGACATGGTACACTCTGTTTGATCAAATAGTTTGCTAAGATCCTCACTTTTCTAAAAAAAAAATATATATATTTATTTTAATTTTTAATATCTACAGAGTAGGTGTTTACCGTGTGTACGTTGGGAGGAGTATATACGGTAAGCCCTTACACCTGTGGGTTGCTGTTGCACCTTTTGTTTTTTACCTTTATCTCATGTCATTCCCTTAACCCATTTACCAAAAGGAAGGTGACTGGCTCCTGAAAAGAGAAAAAGGTGTTTGTCTATTAATAATGATGGCCGCAAATAATCATTAGCATCATGATGTTGGAACATAGCCTATGACTTTCCTATTTTATAACAAATACGTTATACATGTGTTCATACCTTACATGTCTATTGCCACTCACTATATATAGTAAACTGAAACCAGAATTTTAAATAAATAAAAGAACAGATACAGGCACCAGGTGTAAATAATCCTTTTAGTGTGCTGCCGATTAGTTTTAAGCAATTGTTTGTTTTTGGGGTCGGTGGCTACTACTACCAAACTTAATTGTACATTATGAATATAAAATGAAACATGTTACCTTGTTATGGCAAGTCAAAGAATTAGACTGCCATGAAATATTCAAAGGTTGTACACATGTATCAAGCTTTTACCTTCCTGCACACAATAAATAGAAACAGATATCAAAAATGCTCAAAATCGCCTTGGGGGGAAAACCCAAGCGCTGTGCAATTCAGTCCTAAATAGATAGGTGAGACCTTCCTGACCTCTGGCCTTTTTTATACTCTGCACAGCCTTGTACTTTTATATTGACTACCCCTCTTGGGACTCCGTAAACCAGCTACCTTGACATTGTCCTTCATCTTATAATTTGTTTATGAGGCCATCCAACAGCTGATGTTCCAAACTACTTTGGTCTCATAAAACTGCATGTATATACTAGTTATCATAGAACAAACTTTCTTTCCACATACTTGGTTTGATAAGGGCTTTTTTTTTTTTGGCAAACCTTGATCTATGTAATTCCACACTGACTTTCCACATCCGTGTAATTCCACATTGACTCATTTTCACATACAAAACAAAAATTAAAAATCCGAATGGGCATTCCTTTTAGTGATGAACATACAGTATCTGAAAACAACAAAGAAAAAATTATGCATAGGTATGCAAGAGGAAACTGTACAATTCATGTTTCCTGATTATTATTATTTTATTATTGCTTTTAATTTAATTTACAATATCCTGAAAATCTAGGTACCTTACCAGAAAACAGCACTCAAGAAATATAGCTCTGAACGCCAAGGCATCAAATTTCAATTGTTTAATAATGCATGAGTTAAAATCGATCTTGTATACATCCGGTGGCCAAGAACATTAGCGGCAAACAAAAGACATCCTTTATCGTTCATGACTTTGACTTGCAACAGTAAGGTCTCCATTTTCTTTCTAGCCAGAGAGAAAACTGGTAGATTGTCAGCTCTTGAAATCACATTGTGGACTCTAGTGCTACACGCCTGTGCTGTTTAGTATTCATGTACACTCAGCTTCACACTAATGTGGTGTTGTTGTAAAAATAATTGAGTCTTATCTTCTTAATGACTCGAAGACTAAATTAAGCGAAGCTCGAAAGCTCTGGTTGCTTTCAGGAAGGAGAGAGGGGTCTTTAAAATTGCAACAACTGCTTTGTGCAATTGTGTATCTATATATCTCATGAAAATAGCGCACATGGCTGCAAAAGTGAGCACAATCCTTAAATTGCCAGGCAGGGCAGTGAGTTTTCACAAAGTACTAGTTATTATTCTACAGCTCTATCATTCACTGCCACTGGGTCCCTGGGTAATTCCTGTTATATGAGCATTCCAGTTGTAAGGACGTTATGAACTTATCCCAAGTGTGTTTTAGAAGAGAGGATTAGATTCTATACAGTTTGTTTATGGTAACAGATACCACTTAGAAAGAAATAGAAGCAGTGCTACCTTAAGTCTCTCCATTTTTCTGTAAAGCTGAGAAAAATCACTGTCTTTAAGACAATTTTTTATCAGAAACTGTGTTGATACACTTGCACTTACTTAAAGAAAAAAGGCTGGTTAAAAATGTTGTTCTGGGATGTTACAGATAAATCTAAGACCACCACCACTAGTGAAATTTGATATTGGACCACCACTGATTTTCAGGATCAAATGATATTTTTTAATAAAGGCAAAGGTTCATTTGAATCAACTGCATTTTTCTTAGAACAGAAATCTTGAAGACGTGCCCTCTCCATCACATTCATGTATAGAAGTATAAGGATATAGTCACATGGTAAATAGTAGAGATGAGCAAAACTAATCAGGCAAAGCCAGATTCGCTCCATCAATTCGCTTTGTTCTGCAAAGCAAATTCACAGCGATTCGTTACTGAATTCGCTAAACATGGTGGAGGAATATGTTAGCTTCTTCTTGGCGGGAGCAAGGGATTATTTATTATTATCATTTATATATCTATAAAGCGTTCTCGATTCCAGAGCACTATACAAGTGATAGGGTTAACAAACAGGAATATTAGCAAAACACATAACATGAAGGTAAATAGCAGAGGGGGAAAGAAGACCTTGCCCAAGAGGGCTTACAATCTAATGCCTTGCATCCATCCAATCACCTGCAAACCTCTCAGTAATGTCAGCACCTCATAGAAACAACATAGAAACAACAGTCAGCACAGATAAAAAAGAGGTATCTGGATAATATTACAAGCAGTCCATATGTGGAACAATATATGTAAACAGAGAAATAGTAATGTTAAATGGCTGCTATAGTATAGGGCAGTATAGCATGATATGTGCCAGCCAAACTTCACTACATAAAGTGCATAGTGCAATACAATGTAAAGTTAGGGTTAAAGATGGAACATAGTGCTAAATGCATAACCTACAAAAACCATGTATACCCACAATAGATCCTGACACTGCGTACTCCAACGCTTGTTTCGGCTTCCACCTTTCTCAAGGAGCACACCATTATGACTAGATCAAACTTATATGAACTTATATCCTAAGCCCTGCCCATTCCATCAATAACAACCAAGAATGAGAAACCAATATAAAATACACCTGGTGTATAATAATGGCGCATGTGAAGCTGTCCGGAACCAGCAAGACTTCCGAGTTTGGTGTCATGTGATCCACGCAAGCCACATGACCTTCGACTGCGTGGAAACGCGTAATGGTGCCAACCCCAAGACGCTGTCTGGCCGTTCCGCACGCATGCGCACTTGACCTGGCTAAGAGAATGATGGATAAAATAAATAGGTTTGTAAAGAGGAATGGGACCCAAAGCATCTACACCCTCTAGTAGTCACATTATATATAATATATATATAAAGATGGATTGTTATTAAGTTTTGTAGTAGTATGGCATCTATTTGTGAATACTTCTTATACAGTGTACAAAGAAGCTGGACCCCATGTGGAATCAAGGTCCTCAAATGACATCTTTGGCATCGCCATCAGAGGATATAACTGTGTCTCTGCCACTGACCCAGTGTCAGGTCCCATCCAAATATTCTGACTCCTGACAGAAAATCAGCCAAAAGACAGCAGAAAGACCCTGGCACTCGACGGGTACCACAAGTTGGCAGCAGCGTCCATCTCTGTGGTGGAAAAGACCATTTCAACATCTGTAACTGTTAAGTGGGTCGGGGTTTGGGTCCACACCTAACACCACTTCTATGCCTCAATGTATGGAGTGCCCCCACCCCTCTAACTGGAAGAACAGGGATCCCCCAGGGCATGTATCAGTCTTCATCAAAGTAAAGTCCCCAATAAAATATTCCCCCACCTTAATTAATTTTTTTTTTTTTAAACATACTAAGTAATTTTACCCCTTATGCCAAAAATTTAAAAGATAATCCTGTAGCAAATACCAATGATCAATTCAGATATATGGGGGGAGATTTATCAAACTAGTATAAAGTAGAATTGTCTCTGATTTAACTTTTCATTTTCCAAGGAATTTGTGAAGAATGAAAAGTAGAATCTGATCTGTTGCTAGGAGCAACTGAGCCATTTCTACTTTACACCCCTTTGATAAATCCTTACCTCCCATCATCAAATTTAGTGCCCATGTCAAATCATTTCCAACACAGCATATATTATTCACACCAGCTTAATGCCTTGCCAAACTAAATGTGCAACCCATGCCCCAAGAAAAGGATTACACAGACACACATCCCTATGGCTATGGCTCAAAAATAGGAGATTTTCCTTCTTGTTTAAACCCTGGTACTTGTGCCAAGGAATCTTACCATTTGTGTCCCATTTTTCGGGACACACATGGTAAGTGGACAGTAAATGTTCTTGGGGTTTTTAAGATATCACAATGGTCCTTAGAGCTCGCACAATGGTTCCTGATAGGGTACTTGTTGTGTGACGTTTTAATTGATCTTGTGGTTTAAAGCTATAGGAAGAGTTCATGATGTGGTATATACTGTATCACAGAGGATGATGTCCTCTAAATGTGATATAAGCAACCTCTAAAGTCACTGCCAGCATCTGTTGCTGAATGGCAGGTTATAGTGCATTCATCATTCTGCTGCCTAAAACCCTGCGGCCTAAAAGAAGTGCAGCTGTATTTCTGGCATGTTTGAGTACTATGGGGTGAGCGGATAATACAAAGTTCAGTGCGGAACTACCTAGTTCAACACTGTAACTGCAAAGTGTACATAGTACTGACCGGCCTAAGGATCCACTGAGTTTTACACAGTAGTCCAGCATGTAAATACACCATTGGGGTGAGATTTTTTAGGAGTTACAAAAGTGAGGGTGGGAAGGTCACTCCCGTATCCCTTCAGGGGTATCTTCCTTCCCTGTTCATTTACGCTGGAGACAGCTTAAACACTCCAAGACATGCAAGCATGGGTTGCCTCTTACACTTACCTGGTGTTGATATGTATGTCTTGGAAAAAGCCAGAGGCCGAGATTCAGCATAGTTTTAAAACACATTATTTCTGCCATAATTTTTTTTTTTCTTTTAAAGAAAATACAATACAGTGAGAAAATCTTCTCCAACTTAAGGTTGTTGCCACTGTTTTATTTAATATACTCCTATATTAACCACAAAATCGGCTTGTCCTCCAGCCAACTACACAACTCCTACAGAAAGGACAACGAGTATAATCAATAATTGTAATCTTTATTAATAAATTGCATAAAATCCTGACAAACAGCAGTAAAAAGCCAAAAAATAGCCAAAGCTTTGCGCGAAACGTGCATTGGAGGGGAGCGTGCACACACCTTGATCACAGGTATTATAATTATTATGTGATTTTACCCTTCTGTATTTATTTCCCCCTGGGCCACTGGGCTTTTGTGTAATATCTATTTGTGAAGGGAATTGTGCAGTGAATCAATACTAATAGATTGCCTTTCAACTTGTTTACTGGTTCTTGTGCAATACTGTTCAACTTTTTCCTGTGTACCATCAGCCTCATGTGCATTGCCTTTTTTTGGCTTTTTACTACTGTTTGTCAGGATTTTATGCAATTTATTAATAAAGATTACAATTATTGATTATACTCGTTGTCCTTTCTGTAGGAGTTGCACTGTTTTATTTAATATAATCAATGTAAAAGCCTTCTCTGTTTGTGTTTTTTCATTGGAAGCTTTCTTTCTTTTCTCATATATTTAAAAAAAAAAAAAAAGGAAACTCCCGCCACAGTTACCACCCTCAAATGTCTGTGCTAGGCTTCTCGGGGTCTAAGAGAGTCAAAGTGCTTCCCGTGCCACCTCCTGATGTTTGTGGCCCCTCAAGGTAGAAGAGAATCAGAATTCTGCCACTGCCACATCCAGGTGTCTGTTCTTGAGCCTTCTAGGACCATTGCCCTTGATGGGGCTTCCGCTTTAGAATGTCTACTGCTGCCCATGGAGAAAGTGTCATTTAACACCACTGATCCACTGGTGTCCAATGATGTCAATGGAGAAAAGGACCGCTCCAATGTGAGAAGTCCCGCACACATCAGTATTGCTGGCACCCAGAGATAATCCCGTAAATGCCGCAATGCATAGCGATCTCAGTGTTTAAGAAAGTCAGTGAAAGGATAAGCACCTGTCACTGATTGATCGGGAGTCCCGATCACTTTTCCTAACAAGAGAAGGAGATCTCCTTACCTTCGTCTTATCAGATCGGCGATCTTCTCATAGAGTCTACCCTTAGGCAGGCTCTATGAGATGATCGCCGATAGCACTAATCAGTGCTATGCAATGGCATAGTGTTAATGAGTATATGCAATCCAATGATTGCAAATGTATATGTAGAAAAAAAGTGTTTAAAAAGTTTTTAAAAAATCTTTAAAAAAAACCTTATAAAATAAACCCCTAATAAAAATTTAAATGACCTCCTTTCCCATTATAATTTTTTTTAAATAAATATAAAAATAAACATATATATTCTTGCATGCAAAATTGTCCGATCTATTAAAATATAACAATATTGTTCCCGCACAGTGAACGGCGTAAACTAAAAAAACTAACAAAAAAAAACAATACACTAATATGATACCAATAAAAACTAGAGATGATGGCGTAAAAAATAACACCCAACCAGCCCTGTAGGTGGATGAATAAAAGCATTATGGCTTATGTAAGTCGAGGAGGAAAGTGCTGCTTCATTGTGACCTGGATATCTGTGCATCAATGACCATTGGTCATGAAGGGGTTAAATAGAATAGAATCAATTGAATTACCTTGAGATCTGCACCAGATCGGGTTATTTCACTTCAAAAGCAATACAGAATGTAATTTTTCAAATTTGAATTATCAGAAGGGTTGTTAATAGAAATCTGAACTCTTTTAATCTTAAAGAATAGAGTTGTATGCTATCAATATTGAAAACAAGTTGCTTTATTACTAAGGATGAAGTTGTTTTAACCATGCTTCAGCACAAAATTGGTTAAATCTGCAATCAAATATTCCTGGCTGCTGTTCCTTTGCGATCTCTGCGGCTGAACAGAATATTTCCACCAACACAAGCAACATTAAATATAGCTCTGAGCCACAGGAGACCGCTTTAGATGGCAATTTGCCTTCCACGAATTGAATGCATAGGGTGTAAATACGGCTCTTGATTTTCCAATCCTTACCGAAAAATACAGGCGGAAGTGTTTTTATATTTTTATCTGCTTTTTTTCCCTCTTTCATTTATTTTAAGATGGAAGTGCAGATACACAAAATGAATCCTATATTTAATACTAGATTTTTAGCTGGATTGTGAAAATATGTAACCGCATGCATAGTATTTAGTAGACAATTTCTTGTGAGCCTGCTTGTTTGGCTAAACATATCTGTTATAAATCAGTTAGATTTCAGAAAAAAACTATTTTATGTCATATAGATTCTTGTATACGTACCATAGACTACTGATGCAGCTCAAAGCTAAACTGTGCCATCGTAAGCTATGTCACCATCATAACTCAGAAAATAAATACAAAGAAGAACAGTGGTTTTACCCATATGATGAGAAGCAGGATTATGGCAGCCAATCTCATTAACGTCATAAAGTCAGATATTATAGATACATATTAACTCTCTTATTAACCTCTCTTAGGCTAGATTTACACACAGTGAAACAATACCAAAATATGGGCATAATTTTGAGTGAAAATAATGTGTGAACAGGTAAAAAAAAAACAATAACAATGAATGTACAGTAAATGGACGAACGAACAATGCATTTATTGTATTGCAAACAATTGCTGATCTTGCGTTTCTTTGCAGCCGTGGACGGCAAAAGATCATTAAATGATCTTAAAGCGTAACTATAATTTCAGTAGCCAAAAAATGAAATTCCTCAAATAAAAAGCCCATGTGTTACCCTTTAAAAAGAGCCCTAAACTGCATTGATAGCTTGTGCGCTCGCTGATATATCCCCAGTTGTTTGGCTCAGAAGAATAAATGAATTTTTCTTCTGGCTGAGAGAAAGTGGGCGTGGCCTATCCCTCATCTCTCTGGCTGGGTCCTTCCATTCACTGACCAGCACCTCAGAAGATGTATCACACACAGTGGGATCAGATAGAGCCCCAGCATACAGTATCAGGCTCCAGCATACAGTATCAGGCTATGTTCACACTACGTATATTTGAGGCTGTATATTTGAGGCTGTATAGCAACCAAAACAAGGAGTGGATTGAAAACACAGAAAGGCTCTGTTCACATAATGTTGTAATTGAGTGGATGACCGTCATTTAATGGCAAATATGTGCTGTTATTTTAAAACAACGGCTGTTGTATTGAAATAATGGAAGTTATTTACCGTTATATGGCGGCCATCCACTCAATTACAACATTATGTGAACAGAGCCTTTCTGTGTTTTCAATCCACTCCTGGTTTTGGTTGCTATGAGGACCTGACATGAGGACCAAATACAGCCTCAAATATACATAGTGTGAACCCAGTCTGACAATGTAAGATTAGATACAGAGTCCCAGCAGATATATCAAATAGTACAAAGGTGAGGGAGCTCACACTAAATATCAAAGAAGCAACTAGGGGTGCAGCTAAGTGTCCAATAGATACATCTACAACCAAGAAAAGAAGAAAGCTGGACACTATAAATTAGCGCACACCACTAAATATGTGAAAAATATGTACACAAGCTTTATTTATAACATGTATAACAGTGTAGTAGGCTCTCAAGAAGTGGGTGAAATAATACTATAGGTGTAGCTATAATGATTATATGTCAACAAAATTGAATGAAAATATTTAATGCTACAATTCATAAACGACAATAATCTAAATGCATAGAGAAATAATTAAAAAAATAAATAAATAAAAAAAATAAATGGATAAATACACGTATATATATATCTGATAAAACGTCCACATGGACAATAAAATATCCAATGAATGGTGGAATATATATATATAAAAATAAGAAGAGAGCCAAGTGATGAGCACCGCGCCGGGCCCAGCGCGGTCACCCCACTTAAATAATGGTAGTCCCGAATCACGGTTTTTAACCTAGGCTCGTATTGTTGTTGAGCCGGTGTACTTGTACTTTAGATAGATAATACTCCTTTTAAAATGAGATCATGGAAGGGAGAATTAAAAGACAAGTAAATGGTGGTGGGATATCCACCTCTCACCCTGCTGGTGATATCATCTGCGGTCAAATGCGGTATTGTGATGGTAATCCGTGAACCAGTCTCTGCGGTCAGCTTGGGAGCCGTGCAATCGCGGTCTAGTGCAACATATGCGTTGACTTGAGTTGTTGTGGCGTCCGCGTGGATGGGAGTGCGCGCTCCTTCCGGCTGCTGTTGTATAGGGTGCCAGAGGAATATGGCTCCGGTTCGGGATCTACGTTTGTAAACCTAGGTATAGTTTCTGAAAGGCTCTGTTATCCTGAGTTCCCGGGACGCGTTTCAGGAGATCTGCTCGCTCCTTTCCTCAGCAAAAGGAATCTGGATAACTCTAATGTCACTTGTATCCTGTCAGCTTTTATATCCATTCTGGACTAATCCACAAAACCTGTGATGGATCCTTCCAGGTAATTCTCCACACCTGTAGATCATTTGCTGCTGCATAGTTGTTACTACCTCATATGGAGTTACATAGATCGGCAACTTAGCAACATTTATTGGTCTACATCATTACATCTCTATTCTGTTTTGCATTACTCCCACCGTACAGTTTGAGTGGAAGAATGAAATTAGTTTAAACACAATAATAAGAATAATGAACAATAATGGAAAATGGTAAAAAATTTAACACTACATGGAGAAATATGTAATAGAATGTATATGTGTCTGCAACATATAAGGACAGAGTAAAATACAATACAATAAATGTGTGAAATTAAAGTTGAATTCTCTCTGTATTGCCATCTGATCTTACTTAGTATATCTGAACATATGAGTCTTCTACGTATTTCACACTGGGTGTGGCTTCTTTCCTGTGTGAGTTCTTTGTGATCTGATCTTACTTAGTATATCTGAACATATAGGTGTTCTGAACATATGGGTGTTCTACGTGTTTCACACTGGGTGTGGCTTCTTCCCTGTGTGAGTTCTTTGTGATCTGATCTTACTTAGTATATCTGAACATATAGGTGTTCTACGTATTCCACATTGGATGTGGCTTCTTCCCTGTGTGGGTTCTTTGTGAGAGGTTTGCCGATGTGGCTTCTTTCTTATGTTGATTATATTTCAGGCAAACCTCTCACAAAGAACCCACACAGGGAAGAAGCCACATCCAATGTGGAATACGTAGAACACCTATATGTTCAGATATACTAAGTAAGATCAGATCACAAAGAACTCACACAGGGAAGAAGCCACACCCAGTGTGAAACACATAGAACACCCATATGTTCAGAACACCTATATGTTCAGATATACTAAGTAAGATCAGATCACAAAGAACTCACACAGGAAAGAAGCCACACCCAGTGTGAAATACGTAGAAGACTCATATGTTCAGATATACTAAGTAAGATCAGATGGCAATATAGAGAGAATTCAACTATAATTTCACACATTTATTGTATTGTATTTTACTCTGTCCTTATATGTTGCAGACACATATACATTCTATTACATATTTCTCCATGTAGTGTTACATTTTTTACCATTTTCCATTATTGTTCATTATTCTTATTATTGTGTTTAAACTAATTTCATTCTTCCACTCAAACTGTACGGTGGGAGTAATGCAAAACAGAATAGAGATGTAATGATGTAGACCAATAAATGTTGCTAAGTTGCCGATCTATGTAACTCCATATGAGGTAGTAACAACTATGCAGCAGCAAATGATCTACAGGTGTGGAGAATTACCTGGAAGGATCCATCACAGGTTTTGTGGATTAGTCCAGAATGGATATAAAAGCTGACAGGATACAAGTGACATTAGAGTTATCCAGATTCCTTTTGCTGAGGAAAGGAGCGAGCAGATCTCCTGAAACGCGTCCCGGGAACTCAGGATAACAGAGCCTTTCAGAAACTATACCTAGGTTTACAAACGTAGATCCCGAACCGGAGCCATATTCCTCTGGCACCCTATGCAACAGCAGCCGGAAGGAGCGCGCGCTCCCATCCACGCGGACGCCACAACAACTCAAGTCAACGCATATGTTGCACTAGACCGCGATTGCACGGCTCCCAAGCTGACCGCAGAGACTGGTTCACGGATTACCATCACAATACCGCATTTGACCGCAGATGATATCACCAGCAGGGTGAGAGGTGGATATCCCACCACCATTTACTTGTCTTTTAATTCTCCCTTCCATGATCTCATTTTAAAAGGAGTATTATCTATCTAAAGTACAAGTACACCGGCTCAACAACAATACGAGCCTAGGTTAAAAACCGTGATTCGGGACTACCATTATTTAAGTGGGGTGACCGCGCTGGGCCCGGCGCGGTGCTCATCACTTGGCTCTCTTCTTATTTTTATATATATATATTCCACCATTCATTGGATATTTTATTGTCCATGTGGACGTTTTATCAGATATATATATACGTGTATTTATCCATTTATTTATTTATTTATTTATTTTTAATTATTTCTCTATGCATTTAGATTATTGCCGTTTATGAATTGTAGCATTAAATATTTTCATTCAATTTTGTTGACATATAATCATTATAGCTACACCTATAGTATTATTTCACCCACTTCTTGAGAGCCTACTACACTGTTATACATTTGATTTCTATTTTTATCCCGTCAGCGCCGGGACAGTAGTGCACTCGATAAGGGTGGATCCCATCTCTATGGAACAGGTGTAGCAGACCTCCCTCTTTTTCTTTTATTTATAACATGATTATAAAAAGACAGAACAACACAACAAACTTCACAGATAAAATCAATTAAAAAACCATATAGGTATATACAACAACTGAGTACAGGGATACTCCCTATCTCACCCAGGGAATCAAACAAGGTCAAAGTGGTTCCACATGATTACATACACCATAAACTTTAAACTATACGAATGGCTTCCATACAAATAAATAAGATCTCATAAGTACACAAGTATATACACAAGTGGCACAAAAATATATCACAAAAATGCAGATAATCACATATAAAGTGCTTGTTGTGCAATTCACTAAATAAACTAATAACCTCTCCTACATAAAGTGCAAAACCAGAAAAAGTAAAGGAAGCCAAGTCATATACTTCACAGAAAATCCTCAATAACTTTGGATAACATGGGAACAGATGCCCTGGGAAGGACACCAGGTGACTTTGTCAGAATGAAATGATGTCCCTTTTATACATACATATAATAAATAGCATAGTACATTTATGTGTAAATTAATTACCTGTGGGACCTGGGCATGTTGAGCACATCAGACGCCGATGCACAAGATGGCGTCGTTATCCCCAACTGCACATGTGCATAGTCGAAGCGTCACATGACAAGAATTTCCACCCAATGTCTGCCACTAAGATATATCACACACAGTGGGATTAGATAGGGTCATCTGCTCTCATAACACTGTAGGATAATGTCAGCCATGGAGGTGGGGGCACCTGCTGCAGACATCTGATAGTGATATTATATGTACTATGAAAGGACTACAGCTGTGTTGTGCTGGGACTTGTAGTCCTCCCCTCCGTGACTCACCCACTCTCCCTCATGCAGTACATTGGAGTCATGGCTGGCATGTCCCCCCTGGTTGAAGCACTGTGTTTGTCCCTCCATCCAGCTCCTCCCCTGCGCTGCTCCACACACAACACCCTCAGGCTGGGTCCACACTGCGTTTTTTCAATCTGTTTTTTTTCATCTGTTTTTTGCAAAAAAACGGATGAAAAAAACGGATGCATTTGTGTGCATCCATTTTGATCCGTTTTTCCATTGACTTTCATTGTAAAAAAAAAACGGATCAAAACGAATCAGTTTTTTTTAACGGACACAAAAGTAGTGTCAGCTACGTTTTTGTGTCCGTCCAAAAAAACGCATCCATTTTGATCCATTTTTTTACAATGGAAGTCAATGGAAAAATGGATCAAAACTGATGCACACAAATGCATCCGCTTTTTTTATCCGTTTTTTGCAAAAAAAAAACGGATGAAAAAAACGTATTGCAAAAATGCAGTGTGAACCCAGCCTCAGCTCTGCTTAGCGACCTCTGTGAGGGGAGGGGGGAGAACATGCTGCTAGGAGGTGGGGAAGGAGGTTTTGTTTATGTTTCTGTCAGGGCTGTTATCTGATGCTGCTGTCAGAGTCCGTACTCTAGGTACGGATCTCCAGGGAGGGGCGTGTCCAGCAGGAATGCAGAAATAACTCAGAGCCAGACAGAGCTGTAAGGGCATAATCAGCCTTATGTATTTAAAAAACTGTTTATTTTAGATTATTAATGTATATTGGAAAAGTTTTCAGGTCAGGTCTGTTATTTTTACTCTGTGATCTGTGTAACATGGTCTGTACTAGTATCCGAAGCACATCCGCATCCGCAAAAATGTTAGACTGGTAAAAAATAAATACGTATATAACAAGTTTACTTTGATTGTAACTAGAGATGAGCGAACCGGGAACTTTCGGCATTTGATTAGCGGTGGCTGCTGAACTTGGATAAAGCTCTAAGGTTGTCTGGAAAACATGGATACAGCCAATGACTATATCCATGATTTCCACATAGCCTTAGGGCTTTATCCAACTTCAGCAGCCACCGCTAATCAAATGCCAAAAGTTCGGGTTCGGATGGACTCAAGCATGCTCGAGGTTCGCTCATCTCTAATTGTAACACATTAATTAAAGTCTGCAAAAAACAGAGATCCCATAGACTTCTATTGGCTATTCCGTACCGCAACCACAATCCACACTACTACAGCTCCTATTTTTTCACTGAAAAGATTGTGGATCCCTGAAAAAGAGAAATGTGAGAATAACACAATAGAAATCAATGGCCACTAAATTGACAACTTTGCGAGGCATGTGAAAAAGGCCTTAATGGGGTATTTCAGTATTAGTAAATTATTATTAATTAAAACAATCCCCAAAGATATATAACTTATTAATATAGTATTGACACTAATGCTACTGGCTTCAGCATAATTTTGCTTGTTTACCCCAACAGAGTTGAAAATGAAATAGCTACACAATATGGTATTGTCTCCAGCTCCCAGCTTCTTCCTCCATCCTGAGACAACACATCATCATCTGCTGTTTCAGGAAGATCATGTCTCTGGGCTCTAGCCCTGCCCCCTGAGTGATGTCAGCCTCTCTAGCCTACAGCACCATCTCTTTGTCATATACATATACTGTACACATATGCAGATATATCTTTGCTGGGACATTTTGGGAAGAATGAGGTGTGTGTGTGCTGAATAATGCCACAAACTGACAAGAAATATAGCAGGACAATAATGCAGAAGCAGACTGGGGATATAGCAGTTTATGTTATGTTTATGTTAACTTGCTATTTAGAGAGAGTCTGCTGTGATGAGCAATGTTCTGCAACACTTCTGGACAGGGAAGTGGCCTGAGTGCTGTGGGAGTAGGCATGGTGGGAGGGCTGTGATTGAGAGCTGAAGGAAAGCAATGAATTCTGTGAATTGTAGTAAAGAACAACTGCTCAGTCAGGAAGTAGTGAGAAGACATGGTAGGGAGAGGATTACAGACACATAAAAAATAGATGAATGGTAGTTTTAGAACTGGGGTACAAGCAGTGCTATATGTATCAGCAGCATTTGCATTTGTTGTATGCAATGGTGGAATAACCATTTAAAGATACCAGCTTGTCTTCACAAAATACATTAAATATGCCTTCAGTAATGAAGGCACAGATAGTTCCATACTGTGACTGGCTCTCATTGTGTCCTGGCTGTTAATTTGGTTAGTGTGGCATGCTTTTTCACACTTTAAGCTCTTGTACTTCATCTGGTTGTCCTTCTTCCGTATTAAGGCTGAGCTGGATCCTGTTAGAACTCATAGGGGGCCATTAATAAAAAGTCTGGCAGGGGCGTACGCAAGGGAGAAGGTGCCGATTTGCCCCTTCTCCATGGAGTACGCCTGCTGTATCAACTCCTCGCCCAATGGGGGGGGGGGGGTGGCGCAGAGAGGCAGAGAGAAGGTGCGGCTCTTAGTAAATCTGGCTGAGGAAAAGGGGAGAACGCCGGTCTTGATTAGGGATGAGCGAACCGGCCGAGGTTTGGGCTCGTATGAACCTGAACTATCAGCTTCTGATTCCCGCTGTCTGCCTGCTCAGTGGAGAGGGTAGATACAGCCTGAGGACTGCCTAGAAAACTGGGATACAGCCTATGGCTATGGCTGTATTGCAGTTTTCCAGGCGGTCCACAAGGTTGTATTCACCCTCTCCACGGAGCGGGCAGACAGCGGGAATAAGAAGCCGAAAGTTCAGGTTCATACGAGCCCAAACCTCGGCCGGTTCGCTCATCCCTAGTCTTGATAAATCCCCCCTCCATAATTTCTGTAAAAAGGCTGCAGTTCACTCCTCTGCCGTCCAATGGTCCAATGCAGCAGGGGCTCACCCAAGTATTTAAGTGTAGGGACCCGCAATTAGCTCCCTGCTGATTCTGACAGGACCTGAGTCAGGCTTATTCCCAGAATTCCAGGCGGTCCCCGGGTCCTCCTTCTGCACGGAACGTAAAGACATCAGCAATAAAATACAGAGGGTCCGGCTAGGTTCCAGTTCGATCGAACCTAGTTTTTTCAGATGTTTGATCAATCCTATATGCAAGAAGTGGAAGAGGAGAGGAGCCTCTCTAATAAGAAATACTACACAGTTTCTTATATTGGCTTGTGCTTGTTTGTTGAAATGTTAATGACCATTGAAAAACATTTGGCAGCAGCAATTGATAACAAAAAGACAAATTTGGTTGGCACCACAAGGGGTTGAAAGGGTAAAGCTAGTCCAGATATACTGCTCTTCCTTCTTACAAGTTATGATTTTACGAAACTATTTGATAAATTGCAATAGATTTCTGGGAAAAGTAACAGTATTTTATACACATACTTGGTTTATAACACATACATATACAATAATTTGTGCCAAAATTGCATCCCTGTATAAACCAGTAAGAAAACTTATATGGAATGGTGCCAAAGGCTGAACATTACCACATGGTCCATACTACTTTTAATTTACCTCTCATATATATAAAATATTTATAGCGCCATGCATCACGTAGCACCAATTGTGCAATATTAACTAAAAATGTGTCCTTACGCCATACATAAAAGGCTTTACTTGGGTACACAGTATGCAGCAGTCAGATGAATTATGTTCTCTATATTCAATGTTAAATACAATCAACACACTTCTGTTTTTCTTATCCAAGCCTTGAAAAAGATGACGTTGTTCAGGGGCCCTTGCTAATATTTAGTTTTCTTTCAGGGGAATATATACTGAGAGACCTACACTGTAGAGATTCTTAGCATTCCCCTGCTAACAATAACACTTCCGCAAAGACAAAGGGGCCTATTTATAATGAAAGGGGTCAATCCCGCCTTCCAAACCAGATGTATTTATTGTTCCTTTGTAATTATGGCTTTATCCTTCCCTTTGGAAGCATTCAGTGATTAGGAAAGCATGCTCACTGGCTGCATTTTTTTCAATTAATAATTTGGAACGTACTTCATGGAGGAAAGGCATTGTTTAGAAGTTTACTTAAGGGAATGTGAACCTATAGACCTGAGTAGTATTATTTTAAATAGCATTATCTGCAAGTACTAATATGTAAATATGCTGAAGCACACTAGTATGGTGCAAGTGTTTTCAGGCTGTGCATCCTTTAATCCTAAAGAGTGACTATTAAGCCTGGATGACAGTATGTTACCTGCCAAATACTTGCCACATTTCTCTTTTTCTGTACCAATAAAGCTATGTTGTTTCACTGGAAATGTACCAGAAAAGCTTGGCTCCAAAAAGTCAATAATTTACTCAAATGTATAAGCTTGCATTTTCTGACAAGGGGTTCCCCAGGAAAATCAAGTAAAATCTAATGACAACTCAAACCCAGGTATCTCAGCTATTGCACCTAGCTTTTCAGTGTATACTTACTACCTCTATTTCTTGTGTTCTTCTCCCTATCTCATACATTTTTACATCCTCTGTTATCAGTTTAACAAATATCTTGTTTAGTAGGGAAAAAATTAGCGTGTTGCAAATAATTAAATTCTTTATTTTGTCTCCTGATATGTCAACACTAGCAGACTACTATATAAGCTTATATTTGTATGTGATTGGACGATTCATGTCGTGCACTGATCAGCTGTTTAAAGGGGCCATGACATTAAAGAGAGCAATGCAACCTGTTCAATACCCACATTAATTTGAGCCTGGTTCATAGTGTAGAAACTCTGTACCTTTCATAGCAATGTCACAAGGCATTGTACAGTTTTCTGGTTCACTTGGCATTCTTATCTCTGGGGTATCACCACTGTTATATTGTTTTAGGAGAGAGCAACAAAAAGATATTCCATCATAGTTTTGTTAGCATGTTTCCCTGTTTATTGGTGGGGATGGGGGGGGGATGATTAAGGAGTAAGAAATTACTCCATCAGACCTCGCTGTGCACAGCACCACATAGAATGCTTCTGGCTCCATATGACAGGGGTAAAGGGATTCTATGAGCAACTATGGATCTGCCTTAGACAATGTGATCTGTGTAGTAAGTACTGCAATGCATGTTTGATTCCTATACACTGTCCATTTCTAACAAGTGGGAGAAGTAGATGCCAGAAACAGGAGCAGGGATTTCACAGTTGTAGAAGTGCTGGCGAGTTCTGAAGCTCATTTCCTGGAGTGTCGCCTACAGAAAGTGTTCCACAGCAGCATGTTTCCTTCCTCTCTGTGTATATTGAAGTTGCAATAAAGTGTATCCTTTTGGCAATAAGGGATTCATTTTTTTCAGCAGTTTTATTTTTCTTTTCTTTAATAATTGAAGATTAGCTGAATATGTTTTATGAACATGGGCCCGGATATATTAGATTTCAGGCTGATTGTGACTGCTAAGTAAAACAGATTTGGCAGACTCATGCCTGTAATAAAGTTCAGACTATTGTTGTTCTTTCTGGTCATTTTGTACATCTAAGTAATAGTATATGCAGCTCTTGAAGCACTGATGGTCCGAAACACACACAAGTATTGTTTCTGATCAATATGACGTCTTGAGCTATAAATTACAAAAGAAGAAGAAAGGTGTTATTATCAGGGAGTAGAGTGATGGATATTTATTCCATCCAATAATAAGAAAGCAAGACATGTCTCTTAGTGCCAATGACTTTTTCCATGTTTTACTAATCAACCTGCAGAGACAAGGATAAAAGTTGAGGGAAAAACATAACGACAAAAACAATAATAATAATAATACATTATACTAAAAAATTGTGTAATCACATTCCGAAATATTTTCTTTTAATTTTAGAAGGCATCTGATGGCTATGAAGACTGCTGAGTCCTTAATACAGCTTGATACGTGATACAAAATAGAAACAGTTTTCATCCAATATACTTGTAATAAACGGGCCTTATATTGTGTACAATGAAAAAGGATACACTTATCTAATATATTTTTGTATCAGGTTTGCACAGTTTTTACAGTTTTGAAGAGGTACATAGGTCATTCTCCTTACAGTACGTATGTCTTGTGAGTGTCCATCATTACAGTACAAGTATGTCTTGTGAGTTTCCATAATATCCTCAAGACAGAATTTCATCCCCTGGTAGCAAAACGTCCAGCAACGTCATTAGGAAGCAGGTGGCCGGAAGAGGGAGGAAGAAGCGGTGGTGAGTCTGATGCCCAGATCAGAAAGATAAAAAGGATAATTGGTTTTATGGAGTTAAGGCCGTATTACATGGCCCGATATTTAGGAGCAAGTGACAGGTCAGCACTTGCATGCTCCTTTTTCCCTGATTGCTGTCTGTGCTATTATACCCACTGACATTGAGTGGTGATGAGCGGAGGGGTCTGGTAGCCTATCGTCTGGGTAGCCCATGGAAGACAGCAGCAGTCTGTTGCCACTGCTCCTGTTTTGTGGAGCGACAGCCAACTGACTGCCGCTAGTGCCGCTAGCTATTCCCCAAAAACGATAATCGGCCAGAACGGGCAGTAATCGGCAAAGTATGGGCAATCGTTCCATGTAATAGGGCCTTAAAGGGAATCTGCCAGCACCTGGGCTCGTCCCAAGGTGCTGACAGTGTAGTGAAGGTGCATGTCCGTTAATGAATGCAGTACCTTTCTATTTTTTTTTTAATTCTTGCCTGTAACTTGTAGTGGTGAGGAGTTCGTGCTGCACTTAGGCACGCCTCACCACCGCTTCCTCCTCCCTCTTCCGGCCTCCTGCTTCCTAATGACGTTGCTGGAGAGGGCCGCGTGCTGACTCACCAGTATGCGCATGCGGCCTGGACACTGCATCCCGAATCGCGCATTCGCCGTAGCGCAGATAAGCGGCGCAACTGTGGGCATACTGGCAAGTTGGCGCACGGCCCTTGCCAGCAATGTCATCAGGAAGCAGGAGGCCGTGTCGGGCAGCAAAGAGGGAGGAGGAAGCGGTGGTAAGGCGTGCCTAAGTGAGGCAAGCCAAGGTGCTGACAGATTCCCTTTGAGCGTGTTGTCAGGGGGAGAAATGTTTAGGGTTATAGATTTACATAAGAAGTATTTCCTTGTTAACCTCTACTGGATGGCTGCTATATATGATACTGTATAAGCAAGGAATGGCATGTCACCTATTAAATTCTGCTGTAAAAAAAAAGAACAAAAAGTATATCGTGTGATATACATTTTGGCTATGTTCACACAACGTTTAAAGCGTCTGTTGCATACAACACACACAACCAAATAAATGCAAAGTATTGCTGTAATTTTGAGGAAAAAATCATCCTTTATTTCAAATGTAAGTACAGTGCAGTACAAAGAGAATAACTGGTGAAATTGATATAACTGTAAAAAATACAGTATTTTCCTGCGTATAAGACTATTTTTCAACCCAGAAATCTTCTCAAAAGTCAGGGGTCTTTTTATACGCCGGGTGTCGTCTTATAGGGCGGGTGCTGAAAAACTTTGGAACCGAACTGGAGAATCTACTGTGACCGCATATGGTGGGGGAGATAAAAGACAGCAACATCCCTGCTATATGCTGCAACCGTATAAAGGGCAGAGCAAGCTGCAGGCGTTTGGGGTATGTAAAAAAGAGATATGGTACAGTGGCGCTGTGCCCAGAAAAACACACCTATTTCACCCGTCTGGCCACACTGGTATCCTACTAGTATTACTGTACCTCCCTCTCTGTCTCTCAGATCTCACTGCTGTCTGATGTTTTTTATTATTTTAATGTGTGTTGGAAGAGGGGTGGTCTTATATGGCAAGTATATACCAAACTCTCTATTTTAACTGGAAAAGTTGGCGGTCGTCTTATACGCCTAGTGGTCTTATACGCTGGAAAATACTGCATGTTTTTTTTTTTTAACCGGTTAACACATTATTTTATATTCACTCAAAATGACAGACATATTTTGGTATTACTTTACTATGTGCGTGAATTTAGGCTTATATTTAATTTAAACCCAGTACTCATGCAGTTTCTAGGCCATTTTGTCAACAGGGTAAATCTGAAAATGGATGTAGTGGTAGGAGCTATCGATCACTGCTGAGTGAGGTCCGGGTGGTGGGTACAGGGTCGTATGTTTCCTACCTGTACCCAGTGGTGGATTAAATGTACCCTGGGGCCTGGGCGGTCTTTCTGCAGCAACGGGGGGAGCCCCAAATGATGGACGGGCAAGGGAGATTTTGCGTCAGAGCAACTGTGGTAGCTCTGGCAGTCAGTGCCTAACTGGATACAGGTCACTGCCCTGTACTGTGGCTAGTATCCCTGGCGTGGGCAGGGTGTTCCTCAGAGGACATCTGTTTCCTCCTGAGGGGGTCTAGCACTGCATGCTAGTAGTTGCTTGCTGTTAGAGCTCTCTGTGACTTGTCCTCTCAGTGTCTAGACTGAACTGAACTGCACTGGACAACCGTCCAACCAGAAACAAGAATCTAGGGGCTTTCCAAGCTTCCTTGTTATTGGTGGGGGCTTGTGTGTGAGAAAGGATAGGATAGGGTAAAAAAATGAGTGAAAACCGTCTGCACCCATGGCTGGACAAAAGAATAACATATGACACAAACAGTTAACCAAATACTTTCCTCAGCTGTACACAGAATAAGTCACATAGAAACACAGTAGTTACACCTAGTGGAAAAAACATAGAAGACACTTAGACCATCTCCCACTGTGTGAACCTGAGAGAGAACTTTACACAGGTGCATAAGCTGGAGCACTACACAAAGACATTATGTGGCCGTGGCCTTAGAATTACTGTGTTACTAGAGCTTTCAAGTGGATTTCATCTTGACCATATTGATAGTGTTTTTCCAGAATGTCAGGCTCCCCAGTAGCATGTGTATTGTTGGGTGATTTTGTTACCATTTTCTTAAAATATTTCCTTCCCTTGCTATTCTCATATTTTTATTTATTTATTTAATTTCTAACCCCTTAGGGACCAAGATTATTTGGGCCTTAATGACCAGGCTCATTTTTCAAAATCTGACCTGTCTCACTTTATACGCTTATAGCTTAGTGAACACACTATCTTGTGTGTTTTTTTGTGAAAAACATAAAAATATGAAAAATTTGAAAAATTTGCATTTTACAAACTTTGAAATTCTCTGCTTCTAAAAAAGAAAGTCGTATGACATAAATTAGTTACTAGGTCACATTACCAATATGTCCTCTTTATTCTAGCTTCATTTCGTAAACATATTTTACTTTTCTTGGGTGTTACGGGGCTTAGAAATGTATCAGCAAATTATCAAGTTTTCATAAAATTTCCAAAACTGATTTTTTTTTAGGGTCCAGTTCGTTTTTTAAGATGATTTAGAAGGCTTGTATACTGGAAACCCCCATAAGTGACCCCATTTTGGAAACTACACACCTTAAAGAATTAATGTAGGGGTATAATGGGCATTTTAACCCTACAGGGGATGTAGGAAAGTATTCACAATTAGGCCAGAAAAAAATGGAAAATAGAAATTTTCAAATAATATGTTTCAAAATTTTTAAAATTTGTAACACAGGTTCTCCTAAGTACAATGGTACCCCATATGTGGGCGTAAACCACTGTATGGGCACACAGCGGGGCTCAGAAGGGAGGGAGTGCCAATTAGCATTTTCAGTGCAGATTTTGCTGAAGAAGTCTCTGAGGGCCAGGTGCGTTTGCAGTGTCCCTGTAGTGTCAGCAGAGTGAACCCCCCCATAATTCACCCCATTTTGGAAAGTGCACCCCTCAAAGAATACATCTTGGTGTGCGGTGAGCATTTTGACCCCACAGATATTAGAGGAAAGTATTCAAAATTAGACAGTAAAAATGAAAAACTTGAATTTTTCCAATAATATGTTTGTTTAGTTTGAAATTTCTTAATTTCACAAGGAAAGGGAGAGAAAATGCACCCCAAAATCTGTAACGCAGGTTCTCCTGAGTACAATGGTACCCCATATGTGGGCATAAACCACTGTATGGGCACACAGCGGGGCTCAGAAGGGAGGGAGCGCCAATTTGTATTGGCAATTTGCATTTGTAGTGTAGATTTTTCTGAAGATGTTTCCAAGCGCCAGGTGCGTTTGCAGTGCCCCTGTAGTGTCCGCAAAAGAGAAACCCCCCCCATAAGTCACCCCATTTTGGAAATTGCACCCCTCAAAGAAGTCATCTTGGGGTGCAGTGAGCATTTTGACCCCACAGGTATTTAAGGAAAGTATTCAAAATTTTACAATAAAAATGAAAAACTAGAATTTCTCCAATAATATGTTTGTTTAATTTGAAATTTCTCAACTTCACAAGGAACAGGAGAGAAAACGCACCCCAAAATCTGTAACGCATGTTCTCCTGAGTACAAAGGTACCCCATATGTATATACCGCTGATCACTTGTACCAGGACCACTAGATCGGCTAGTCCTCGATCATTGCCCCATGCTCTCCGCGATGGAGAGAATGAGAGTTTGATCTTTTTTTAAGGCTACAAACACACTTGCTGTATCCACAGCAAGTTTCTAGCTGCGTATTCACAGCGAGACTCGCTGCGGATCCCAGCCCTGAGTACTTAATGGCAGACAAACTCGCAGCAGGGATGTACATCCCTGCTGCAAGTTTGTCTGCTACCCGCCCTGTTAACCCCATGGCCACCGGAGACTATACGTCACCTGATCCCCGCCTAGTCCGGCTTGCTTCACGGCCCTAGTCCGACGTCTTCAGGACGTCGGCAGGGCAGCACACTGATTGGCCGAGCGGGACGTGCCAGCAATCAGCGAAGGAAGCCCGAGTCGGGATCAGGTGACGTATAGTCTCCAGTGGTCGGGGGGGTTAATGGGGCGGGCAGCGGACAAACTCGCTGCGAATTCGCAGCAGGAAACTCGATGCGGATACAGCAAGTGCGTTTGTAACCTAAGGAATTAATCACTGTGAACACTAAGGTTATTCCCGGGGGGCAGGGGGGACATGTATTCATCTCCTTTCACTGTGGATTCACGGTGAGAGAAGATAAAAGCGTGCAGTGCCCGTTACCGGTACCCACCATTATACTGGTAATAACAGCAATCGTCGGTGCGGGGACCGGCCGGGACTGAGCCCACACTTTGCCCAACCCCTCAGCTACCTCCGATAGCTGAGAGGAGGGGGCTTTGGGCCTTACTGGTGCTGCTGCACTATTCTGCGCCATCGCCATAAAGAGCTGATGGCAGCAGAATAGAGCCCATTAGTGACTGCCGTAAAAATCTGTATCAGCGGTCACTAATAGCAACATACATGTATTCTCTGGGTCACTACGGTTACGGCGATATCACATTTGTGTAGGTTTTTTTTAACTATTACCACTTTGGTGCAATAGAAACTATCTTTCTAGCAAAAACCCACAAAAAACTGTTGCCACATTGCAAGATCCATAGCGTTCTTATCTTTTGAGCAACAGAGCTGGTTTTGGGCTTATTTTTTGCGGGAAGATCTGTAGTTTCTATTGATACCAAGTTTTATATGTATATGACTTTTTGATCTCTTTTATGATGTATTTTCTAAAGTGGATTGATAAAATACAGATATTCTGGTACTTTTTTTAAATATTTTTTTACAGTGTTTGTCATGCGGTATAATTTTTGATACTGTTTTATAGATTGGGTCGTTACGGACATAACGATACCAAATATGTATAGGATTTGTGTTTTTGATCAGTTTTATGTAATGTTTTATAGTGTATGGGGAATGTAATGCATTTTTACTATGGGGAGGGGGGGCTGGGGGGGATTGTGATTGGTGCACTTCTTTTTACTTTTACACTAGTGTACATTACTGTACACTAGTGTAACACTTTGGTCAACTTATACAATACACTGTACTGCTTCTGCAGTACAGTGTATTGTATTTTGTGACCATCCTGCTCACAGGCAATAGCCACAGCCACCCCTGTCAGCAGGATGGCATATCCATGGTAAGCCCGGGGGCCTTCATTAGGCCCCTGGAGTTATCATGGAGACATCAAGGGACTGGACGGCACCGCGGGACGTCGCGATCACGTGAGTATGACCGTGGTGCCGACCGGGACCCACCGGAACCCATTAGTTGCCGCTGTCAGTTTCAGGGGGGGGGGGTCAGCTGTCCGCCGTTAAAAGGTGTACGCATCGGAATAAAGCCCATTAGTGGCCTCCCTTAAAACACGTGCAGCGGTCACTAAGGGGTTAATATCTTTACCAACACCAAAGCTTAAATCCACTAAACTGTATGCACTGATCTGATCTGTGACCACAACTCCTGGAATAACAATAACTACAACTCTCAGAAAGCCTTACACTTATGAAGCCCTAAGAGAATGCTGGGAGTTGTAGTTTCTGAGGGGACAACCCCTTTAGTTGTCTACTCATTTGTACTTCAAATCCCAGCATATCCAGTAAATGCTGGGAGTTGAAATGTTTGCAGCTATTGTACTTGGAGGGTCCTGGGTGCATTGTACACTGGATGCTTTGTGTGAGATTAGAATATATAGCTCAGAGTGTGGAAGTGATCCCAGAAAAGCACTAATAGAGGATAAAAAAGGGGCCCTAAATCACTGTTGGGGCACAGGTGGGATACATGTACTGTATGCGGCTGCTTAGGGGCTAGATGAAAAAAAAAAAAAAAAACATGCTGCAGAGGGAGGGGGCACAGTTATTGGCAAAAAAAGTTATTGGCATAAACTTACAATCAAACATCAGCATCAGAGGGTAAGGGGCTCTGTCCTTTCCCTTACACAGTCCACCCTCTATCTTACAACTTCCAGCAGCCTCACAGACACAATGACAATAATCACTCACTGTCAGCGCTGCTGCTGTTGCTCCTCTTCAGAGTCCTGTCCCTGGCTGCCATAACCCTGCAGGATCCCTACAGCCCCTGTCACCACATACTCTCTCTCCTCCTCACACAAGGTATGCTGGACAGTGGATTACAGGAGGGGGAGGGGTTTGTGCAGGAGAAGAGACGAGAACCAGCCCCGGCCAGGCACAGTCTCCAGTGACTAAGTGGGCCCCCCAGGAGCAGGGGGCCCGCACTTACCGGGTGCTGATACTGCCTGGGGGGCAAACTACAGACATGTGCCATGCTGAGCTGACACTTTAGAATCTGAGCCTGGCAGGCCCCTCTATTGGCCTGAACAGGCTGCACAAGTGATATGTCCGCCTCTGTATATATTGCTGAA
Organism: Dendropsophus ebraccatus; assembly: GCF_027789765.1. Taxonomy (NCBI): domain Eukaryota; kingdom Metazoa; phylum Chordata; class Amphibia; order Anura; family Hylidae; genus Dendropsophus; species Dendropsophus ebraccatus. The sequence goes on along the minus strand of NC_091456.1, from coordinate 110,493,601 downwards.
TATATATAATGGTGTTTAGGGGCTAAGTGGATTGAAATATACTGGGAAAGATAATGTATAATGTATATAATGTATAATAGTTATTGACAGCTTTTTTGTATGCACACTCACACAGAGATGGTTGTCATTCATTAAGTAGGACCACCCTATGGGATCCTAAGCAGGGGTTTAAATGAATAAAATATGAATAAGGAATAAAGTCATACTGAAGTTTTGTCTGCAAAACTATGCAGATGTAGCAGAGTTAAAGGGGTTATCCAGCGCTACAAAAACATGGCCACTTTTTCCCCTACTCTTGTCTCCAGTTCAGGTGTGGGTTGCAATTAAGCCCCATTTACTTCAATGGAACGGAGTTTCAAAACCCCACCCAATCTGGAGACAAGAGTGGGGCAAAAGTGGCCATGTTTTTGTAGCGCTGGATAACCCCTTTAACAGTCAGACTTGGTGTGTTGCTTAGCACTGCATAGTTGCTTTCTTAGAAGAAATCTTTAGTTGCATCTGAGCTTGGTTCCTGTCAGGGGTCCTTGCATAAGCCAGGCTCTGGCTTAACTACAGCAGGAACATGTCTTCTCTCACTGAAAACCTGACAAGAACTAACTCACTCCCTCCACCAGTGTTTGTGTACCCTATTGTGAGTGGTGGGGATGAATATGTGCAAGAGAAAGGCAGAAGAGGATAGGATAGCAGTAAAGAGCACATGTGATAGGTCAGCACATGTTTCAAATAACTTAACCCATAACCTTCCTTCAGCTGTGCAATAGTAGTAATACATAAAATAAATACTGAAACATAGTGGGGAAACTTAAAATACCTCATCCACCACTTGTTTAACCTGAGTGACAACTTTAGGACAGGTGCATGAGAGATATGCTAGTAGTGGGACACAACATATATGCTATGCTATGCTGTGCTGTGTAGTAGCCCTAACAAGGGCTTTTGGGGGTTTTCCCTAATGCAATCTCTCTATCCCTCACTACTTGCAACATTTAGACTATAGGAGAAAATAGATTGACTGCAGCCAATTCTTCACAGTGAGCAGATGCCTGCCTGTCTGTGAGAATGAGCTGCAGATGCGGTAGTAGCAGGCCTATTACAGGGTATCAATTGATATATGCCATGCTGCGTATAATTGTAGCCCTAACAAGGGCTTTTTGGGTCTTTCCTGCCCAGAATCAGCTAAATTCTCACTCTCCATGCTCCAGCTTCTCTCCCTGACTAGGTTCAAGATGGCATCTGAGAACGAGCAGGAAATACCAAGTTCTTATGCTCTGGAGTTCACATTTGTAAGCCAGCCAAAGATTGTAGACGCTGTTATCGCGATGCCAGGGTGCTTCTATAGCCTGTCACACACCCCTTGCATAGTTATCGGTCCAAAAATGGGCCAGGGAAGGTGGTAGGGGAAACAAATTTTTACAGCTTTTTCGGTCAGATGCTCTATTGAAAACAAGTATTAAAGCAACTCTGTACCCACAGTCTGACACCCCCCCCCCCCCAAACCACTTGTACCTTCGGATAGCTGCTTTTAATCCAAGATCTGTCCTGTGGTCCGTTCGGCAGGTGATGCAGTTATTGTCCTAAAAAAATACTTTTAAATTTGAAGCCAGTGCCAAACGGAGTATTTGTCCCTCCTCCTCATCCTCTTCATCATTAGGAATGCCATTGAAACATTCTGAACATGCTGAATATTGCACAGGTCCTTAACGATCCAGCCCATGTTCCGGGCTGCCACAGGTGGGGAATAGGAGGCAATTTGCCTGGAGCATTCCTAATGATGAAGAGGGTGGGGAGGAGGGACCGAGAGGTTGTGCAAAGTTAGGGCACAGATACTCCCGTTTGGCGTTTTTTAGGACAATAACTGTATCACCTGCCGAACGGACCACAGGACAGATTTTGGATTAGAAGCAGCCATCCGAAGGTACAAGTGGTTTGGGGGGGGGGGGGGGGGGGTCAGATTGTGGGTACAGAGTCGCTTTAAGAATAGTGTAATATTCAATAGAATAGCTACTCAGTGGAATACTACTCGCTCATCTCTATTTGACATAAGACCTGGAAGCAGGCAGGGAGGCAGTTTTCCCTTTTTTTTGCTGCAAACTACTGTACTACTAGGCAGTATGTAACAGTATTCAAGCGAATCTGTACCCACAGATCTCCCCCCCCCCCCCAAACTGTCAGATAATCTGTGTGTCTAAAAGAATCCTAACATAAGCTGGCTCTCAATTATTCTGGAGAAGGCCAGGGTGGCCTGAAGTTACAGCAGTGGCTGGAGAGTGGGCCAGGCACAGACAATATCACAGACCCGCTTCTGTGACACTTTGAGCGCAAAATAAAGAACATTTTTTATAAAGAACACGTATAACAGACCCAAGCTAAAGGTATTTATGCAATGACTGCTTAGCACTATAGGTAACTGGAAACTGGCAGCACGAATATATGCATATCTGTGGACATGGAGAGAAAGGAGTTGCTGCACCTCACACCTATGGCTGACACTAATGCCTCTCGGCTACATTTAAAAACCAACGTCAGGATGTTGGTATATAATTTAATAAAACCATATTGCCTCATGTACTACATGTAGGTCCACTGGCCCACATGAGTCTCTACACTAAATCAACACTGTGTCGGTCAGCGACGCCAACCCCGCAAAGCGAGTGCAAGCAGGGAAGGGAGGCCACGGAATGGCCCTGCTACCCCACTGTCACAGGACCAAACCCTAAGGGCCCCCCCAAACCCAGCAGGTGCCGCCGGCAGAGAAAGCGGCCACCAAGCAACACAAGTGTGAACAAGCACCTGTTCTCCTATTCTACCTCCGGTGCAGTGGTGAGTAGTAAGACCTTGTTCAAACTTGTTCACATTACTTATCTTATCTGACCCCCTTCTGCCTCTCAGTGACGGTGATCATCCAAATAGTTAGTACGAGTCCCAGGCCTCTGTCTCTGGGGGGTAGCTAACCAGTAGTTACCTTTTTACTTACTTAAGTGAAGTGTAGTATAGGGCACCTATCTTGCACTGTGCTCTACTGCGGATCTGCCTTTCTTTCCTCTCTTTTCTTTAGGAGATTGACTGTCCTGACATACAAAGCCACAGCGTAGGCAAGGGGGGTACTCCTTTATCTCTGGTTACCCTGAGGTCAGATCTAGCAGTGCATAACTGCTGTTGCCAGTCACACTGGAACTAAGTCTGCTCTTCTAAGCTAACTGAGGATCCCCGCTAATCACAACTTTCCACGTGACATTATGGGGCTATGTTCACACAATGTATGTTTTCGTAAAATCAATTATGAGAATATACACTGCATTGCTGTTTATGGGATCCTAGCCCGGAGCGTATACACATAGTATACACTCTGGCCAGGATCCCTAGCGGCGCAGCAAACAATTGACATGAATAGCGGCTGTAGATAACCATGTCAGTGCACACTATGGAGTGAGCGGCTCCGGCCGCTCGCTCCATACTGTGCTGTGGAAAGTTCTGATGCGGGTGCGGACGCACGAATGCGTCCGCACGGATGCACCCGCATCAGTACTCTGTGGCCATAAAGATCATTCGGCCGGTACTGCAGTACCGGCCGGGATGATTTTTTCAGAGACCGACTGGGTCATGGAACGGCCGGTCTCATATGTTGTGTGAACATGGCCTGACATTGTATAATGTGTGTAAATTGAGTAAAAGTCAGGGTACACTTTAAGTGGCAGGCCTTTTTTTACATGCAAAAATCTGGCCATATTTTGGCTTGTTATAAAGCACAAGCCAAATAAAATAATTATTATTTTTTATTTATTTGCTTTTGGTAAGGGGTTAGGGGGGGCAATGGATCTTAATTGTATTAGGCTTGTTTCAATATATCAAAGCCTATACACACTGGCATGTGAAAAAGTTTTTCACTGGTAACATCTTGGCTTGTGTGGTTTTATAAATTCTTATCCTTTGGCAGCTTTGTATCTGTTATTTAAGGCACATACAGTATTGATTATACTAAAAGGTATAGTGACATTCATTGTTCTAATTACTCAACATATTGGGGGAAATTTATCAAGGGCTTTGCGCTTATTTTTAGGTTAATAATTGGATTTCTCGCCCATTTTTGGTGTAAGTTCTATTTATGAACCAGTATTCGATATTTTTTTAATGCAATTTTTTTTAATCTGCCTGTTTTGAGTATTCACCTAAAAGTTCACATAATCCGGGATTAGCGCCCGATTTGTCATTTGGGACAAATCGGTTGCACAAACAGGTGCAGCCTTACATCTGGTCGGTACCAGGTTAATAGAATTGTGCAATTTTTGCGACTTTTTACTTAGATACATTCACTATGGCAGTGCTACATTTTCATGAATCAGTCGCAAGCTATTGGAACAAAATACACACCAATCCCCATTAGAGTAAGTGCACACATTAGACTCCTTAGTAAATGTCCCCCCATTGTTTTTAGCCCTAGAAATGAATATGTTTGTATAAATCCTATTTCAAGTGAATTTCATCTTGACCATATTGATAAGGTTCTTCCAGAATGTCAGGCTCCCCAGTAGCATGTGTATTGTTGGGTAATTTTGTTACCATTTTTATTCTCCCTTTTCTTTGTGTCATTTTTTTCTGACATAGCTGGCTTTTTCCTTCTCCTTCCATTCCAATTCTCAATTTTTTAAATATATTTATATCTTTTTTTATACCTATTACATGGGTGGTATGTATAAATTGAAGGGGAGAGAGAGCGGAAGAGAGCAATAGAAAGTTACAGAGAGTAAGAGAACGAGTGACCAAGAGCATTAGAGGAAAGCAAGAGGAGAGAGAGATTCTGATATACAGTGGGGCCTTGGATTACGAGCATAATTTGTTCCGGGACCGTGCTTGTAATCCGAATTACTCTTATACAAAAGCTAATTTTCCCATAATAAATTATTGAAATAAAGAAAATGTGTTCCATCCCCCAAAATAATGATTTTTTATTCTGAATAACATGTAGAACAAATAAAACGAACATTTAGAAACAGCTGAATATGTCATGTTGTAAATTACAGTACAGTATAGCAATCAACATGTGGAGTATAATGTATAGTAATTGCATAAACCTGGAAAAACAGCTGCAGTTTGTAGATACAGAATGGAGCTGCAGATCCCCATAATGCAGTAGTGTAGTACAACAGGCTAGAATAGAGAAGCGGGACTGCTGTCAGAGGTGTGTTTGGTCACATAAAGCAATGGGGAAGGTGTGTGTGTGTGTTCAGCATGGACCAATCAGGACTTGAGAATCACTGAGCTGTGCAGGAGGACAGTGATAGAAGCTTTTCTATACAGCAGTGTGAATGGCTGAGTGTGAGTGCAGGCACATTACAGCAGCAGTGTGTATAGCTGAGTGTGAGTGCAGGCACATTATAACAGCAGTGTGTATAGCTAAGTGCAGGCAGATTATAGCAGGAATGGAGAAGGGCAAATGTGCGCACAGTATAGCAGCACTCTCTGTCCAGGGAGAGGGAGATTACCTCCACAGTCCTGTCCCCTGATGCAAGCCCCAGCCTGAAGTGCATTTGCTATGATTTGGAAGGCGGGGGAGACTTCCTGGGTCAGAGTACAGGGCTGTAGACATCACTATGCTGACCATAACCCCCCCCCCCCCCCCCCCACACACACACACACACTCAGGACAGGGAGCTCTTAAACCAAAGAGATGCTCTTAAACCAAGTTATGATTTAAAAAAAAAAAGTGAGCTCTTCTTACAAAGCGCTCTCTATCCAAGTTACTCCTAAACCATGGTACCACTGTATATTTTTCTTTGTAAGTAATTAGCTTGGTTGCTATGGGAAACTTTTCACCTGATCCTTTGCACAATGTGTGTCATATGTAGATCAGTGTCACTATAGCCACTTTTGTAAGGGACGATCACTGGAATTGATGCTTGTTTACAGAGTCTCTTATTGAACCGGTTGAAGAGGTTCTGCAGAGTTTTTCAAGAACTATCTGCTTTCTTGTAAAGATAGCACTACACCTTTCCTTAGGTCGTGTGTGATATTACAGCCCCCTCTATTCACTTTAACCCCTTAGGACCTTAATGACCAGGCTCCTTTTTTAAAATCTGACCTGTCTCAGTTTATGCGCTTATAGCTCAGGGAAGCTTTAACGTATGCTAGCCATTTTTTAGGGTGTTACGGGGCTTAGAAGTGTATCAGCAAATTATGAAATTTTCATAAAATTTCCAAAACTGATTTTTTTTTAGGGTCCAGTTCGTTTTTTAAGTTGATTTAGGAGGCTTGTATACTGGAAACCCCCATAACTGACCCCATTTTGGAAACTAGACACCTTAAAGAATTAATCTAGGGGTATAATGAGCATTTTAACCCTACAAGGGCTGGAGGAAAGTATTCACAATTAGGCCGGAAAAAAATGGAAAATAGAAATTTTCCAATAATATATTTGTTAAGATTAAAGTATCTTATTTTTATAATAAACATGAGAGAAAATGCACCCCAAATTTTGTAACGCAGGTTCTCCTGAGTACAATGGTACCCCATATGTGGGCGTAAACCACTGTATGGGCACACAGCCGTGCTCAGAAGGGAAGGAGCACCTGGTAGCATTTCCAGTTCAGATGTTGCTGAAGAAGTTTCTGAGCGCCAGGTGCGTTTGCAGAGCCCCTATAGTGTCAGCAGAATAACCCCCCCCCCCCAAAAAAAAGTCACCCCATTTTGGAAAGTACACCCCTCAAAGAATACATCTTGGGGTGTGGTGACCATTTTGACCCCACAGGTATTAGAGGAAAGTATTCAAAAGAAGACAGTGAAAATGAAAAAATAGAATTTTTCCAATAATATGTTTGTTTAGTTTGAAATTTCTCAATTTCACGAGGAACAGAGGAGAAAACTCACCCCAATATATGTAATGCAGGTTCTCCTGAGTATAACGGTACCCCATACGTGGGCATAAACTATTGTATGGGCACACAGCATGGCTCAGAAGGAAGGGAGCGCCAATTAGAATTTTCAGTGCAGATTTTTCTGAAGAAGTTTCTGAGCGCCAGGTGCGTTTGCAGTGCCCCTGTAGTGCCAGCAGAATAAACCTCCCCCCAAACGTCACCCCATTTAGGAAAGTACACCCCTCAAAGAATTCATCTTGGGGTGTGGTGACCATTTTGACCCCACATGTATTAGAGGAAAGTATTCAAAAGAAGACAGTAAAAATGAAAATATAGAATTTTTCTAATAATATGTATGTTTAGTTTAAAATTTCTCAATTTCACGAGAAACAGGGGGAAAAAAGCACCCCAATATATGTAACACAGGTTTCCCTGAGTAGAACGGTACCCTATACGTGGGCATAAACCACTGTATGGGCACACAGCAGGGCTCAGAATGAAGGGAGCGCCAATTAGCATTTTCCGTGCATGATTTTTCTGAAGTAGTTTCTGAGCGCCAGGTGCGTTTGCAGAGCCCCTGTAGTGTCAGCAGAATAGAAACCCCCCAAAGTAACCCCATTTAGGAAAGTACACCCCTCAAAGAATTCATATTGGGGTGTGGTGAGCATTTTGACCCCACAGGTATTAGAGGAAAGTATTCAAAAGAAGACGGTAAAAATGAAAAAAATTAATTTTTCCAATAATATGTTCATTTAGTTTGCAATTTCTCAATTTCACAAGGAAGAAGGGAGAAAACTCACCCCAATATATGTAACGCAGTTTCTCCTGAGTAGAACGGTACCCCATATGTGGGCGTAAACCACTGTATGGGCACACAGCAGGCCTCAGAAGAAAGGGAGCGCCAATTAGCATTTTCAGTGCATGATTTTTCTGAAGTTTCTGAGCGCTAGGTGCGTTTGCAGTGCCCCTGTAATGTCTGCAGAATAGAACCCCCGCAAAAGTCACCCCATTTAGGAAAGTGCACCCCTCAAAGAATTCATCTTGGGGTGTGGTGAGCATTTTGACCCCACAGGTATTGGAGGAAAGTATTCAAAACTAGACAGTACAAAAGAAAAAAAAATCAATTTCACTAGGAACAGGGGAGAAAAAGCACCGCAACATTTGTAACGGAGCCTCTCCTGAGTACAATGGTACCCCATATGTGGGCATAAAACACTGTATGGGCACACAGCAAGGCTCAGAAGGGAAGGAGTGTCATTTTAGTTACAGGCAATATATGAGTGTTTACTGGCTATCTGGGGTGGTATTGGACAATCTCGGGGTGTTTACTGGCTATCTGAGGTTGTGACAGGCAATCTGGTGTGGTTATGGGCAATCTGGGGTGGTTACGAGCAGTCTGTGCCAATCTGGGGTGGTTACGGGCAATCTGGGGTGGGTACGGGCAATTTGGGGTGGTTACAGGCAATTTGGGGTGGTTACGGGCAATCTGGGGGTGTTTACTGGCTATCTGTGGGTGTTCACTGGCTATCTGGGGTGGTGATGGGCAATCTGGGGGTGGCGACGGGCAATCTGAGGTGGCGACGGGCAATCTGGGGAGGTGACGGGCAATCTGGGGTGGCGACGGGCAATCTGAGGAGGCGACGGGCAATCTGGGGAGGTGATGGGCAATCTGGGGAGGTTGCGATCAATCTGGGGTGGTGACAGGCAATTTGGAGTAGCTACAGGCAGTCTGTAGCAATCTGTGGTGGTTACGGGCTGTCTGCGATGGTTACGGGCTGTCTGCGATGGTTACGGGCTGTCTGCGATGGTTACGGGCAATCTGGGGGGTTACGGGCAATCTGGGGTGGTTACGGGTAATCTGGGGAGGTGACTGGTAATCTGGGGTGGTTACAGGTAATCTGGGGTGGTTACGGGTAATCTGGGGTGGTTACAGGTAATCCAGGGTGGTTACGGGTAATCCAGGGCACTTGACTTTGGTGACGGGTAAAAAAGTGTCGGCACCATTTGGAACAAGCGATCAGTGGTATATAGTATATACCGCTGATCGCTTGTACTGGGACCACACCGGGTGGTCCCCGATCATTGCCCCATGCTCTCCGCCACCTCTGGTGGTGGAGAGAATGGAGCTTTGATCATTTTTAGGAATCCATCACTGTGAACAGAGTCTGTTCACAGTGATGGCGGCGGCCATCTTGGATCAGATGGCCGCCCAGGGAGGGGAGGGTCAGTGACCAGGTCACTATGGTTAATTCTGGGGACAGGGGGGGGGACATGTTCTCATCTCCTCTCACCGTGGATTCACTGTGAGAAGAGATGAAAGCGTTCAGCTGCGCTGGCAATGTCCGTTACCGGTGGCCGCCGTTATACTGGTAATAACTGCGATCTCCGGTGTGGGGACTGGCCGGGACTGAGCCCACACTCTGCCCCAACCCCTCAGCTACCTCCGGTAGCTGAGAGGAGGGGGTTGCGGGCATTACCGGCGCCGCTGCACTATTCTGCACCATCGCCATAAAGAGCTGATGGCAGCAGAATAGAGCCCATTAGAGATCGCCGTAAAAATCTGTATCGACAGTCACTAATAACATAATACATGTATTCTCTGGGTCGCTACGGTTACGGCGATACCACATTTGTATAGGTTTTTTTTAACTATTACCGCTTTGGTACTGTTTTGGTACTGTTTTTTTATTTATTTTTTTACAGCGTGTGTCGTGCGATATAATTATTGATATAGTTTTATAGATTGGGTCGTTATGGACGTAACGATAACAAATATGTATAGGATTTGTGTTTTTGATCACTTTTATGTCACGTTTTATTGGGTATAGGGAATGTAATGCATCTTTATTATTGGGGGGGCTGGGGGGGGCTGTGTTGTGTTTGGTGCACATTTTTTTTTCACTTTTTTTTACTTTTACACTAGTGTACATTACTGTACACTAGTGTAAAATACTTAGATCACTGATACAATACATTGCAGTTAGTGATGAGCGAATAGTGAGATATTTGAATATTCGATATTCGTACGAATATCCCGCGAATATTCGATCGAATATTCGATCCCATTAAAGTCTATGGGAACAAGTATTCGATTAGTGAAAAACATCTATTTGACCATTTGGAGGGTAAAACCGGAAGCTGGGGGACCTGAACGCTTATCGAATATATATCGAATATTCGCGGGATATTCGTACGAATATCGAATATTCGAATATTTCACTATTCGATCGAATATCTATTCGATCGAACAGTTTTCGCTCATCACTAATTGCAGTAACTAATGTACTGCAATGTATTGTATCATGCCTCATGCTGACAGGCAATAGCAACAGCCACCCCTGTCAGCATGAGGCATCTCCATGGTGACCCCGGGGACCTTCATTAGGACCCCGGGATCACCATAAAGACATCGGAAGACCAGACGGCGCTGCGGGACATCGCGATCACGTAAGTGACCCACAGCGCCGTCCGGGATCCACCGGGACCCGTTTGACAGCGGCATTTAACGGGTTAAACTGCCCGGAGCGGAGAATCCTCCGCTCCGGGCAGTTATAGGAGGGTGTCAGCGCTCACACTGACCGCTGATCCCCCTGTCCTGCAGCCGCCGCCGTTAAAAGGCGTACGCATCGGAATAAAGGCCATTAGTGGCCGCCGTGAAAAGGCAGCATGGCGGTCACTAAGGGGTTAATTGAGTTGCAATATCACACATAAACTAAGGACGTGTGTAAAGCTAGTTATGGCCTAAAGCATCTATGATATAATGTGTTAAAGGGGAACTCCGGACAAGAAAAACTTTCTATTAAAAGTACATTAAAAGTTATATAGATGTGTCTATACAATGTATTACTTACTGTATCTGTACGGTTCTGACACACTGGTAGCTGATAGAAATCCTTTGTGTCAATCCACATTGTCTCCTGCTCTTTCTGCTGTCCCTCCTTAGGAGACAAATATACCATGCCTCTGTCTCACATTGTGTGTGTCTGCTAGTCTCAGTCTGCTCGTCTCAGCAGGTGTTTCAACTTTCGCTGATTGTGCAAAAGTCTACAGAGAATTTAGGGCTGTGTTCACACATGTTGGAGTGTCATTGCAGTACTGCAGCATCTGCACAAAAATGATGCAGTAACACAAATAGATAATGCTAAACAGCAGAGAGGATAAGAGCCGACACTGCCAATCCCACTTGCACAAAAAACAAGGCATAAACAGTATATCCCATGTAAGATAATATCGGATAAAGTCCTTTTTGTGGGAATCAACTTCAAAGATAAAAGATGCTTGATCATAATATGTGTGTGGAAAGGGGAAAAAATTATTTAAAAAGTTCTTTGCTTTATTCCAATATCAGCATTACAGGTAGAGAATACAGCGTGCTGTGCAGTGTTACAGGTAGATAATACAATGTGCTGTGCGGGTGGGACCACAATGAAATGATAAAGTACTGCAAATAATTCAGTAACACAATGAAACTGCAATGTGTGAACACTGCCTAGGTGTTCTGCAACAGCTTTGGGCGGGGAATAGGCAGGGTGGGGGGCTGTGATGGAACAGCTAAGGGAAAGCATTGCATTCTGGAACCCTTTAGTACTGAGTACATCTGCTAAACCAGGAAATACAGAAACACAAAACAGAACAAAAACCCCCAAAACAAATGGATTCTGGGATAGATAGGTAAGTATTGTTATATGCTTCTGCAGAAGTTTCATTTTTTTTAACCTCTACCCGGAGTTCCCCTTTAAGTGGTAATGCTATTGTATAACCAATTAAAGAGGTACTCCAGAGCCAGACTGAACAATGTAGCATGGCATCCAGCGCTACAAAGGGGTTATCCAGCGCTACAAAAACATGGCCACTTTCTTCCAGAGACAGCACCACTCTTTTCTCCAACTTGGACGGGGTTTTGCTGCTCTGTTCTATTGAAGTGAATGGAGCTTAATTGCAAAAAAGAGTGGTGTTGTCTCTGAAAGAAAGTGGCCATGTTTTTGTAGCACTGGATAACCGCTTTAACCCCTTGGGGACCAGATTATTCTCACACTGTACCCATCCCACCAAGAAAGGGAGTTAAGTGCCCCCCTTCCTTGCTGGGATAGCTGTAATGCTGGGGGTGGGGGGGAGTCTTCATACTCACCACCAATGTCTTCAATCTTTACCTTAGCCCAGCACACTAAGCTAGAAGTGTGCCATGCTCTGGCTCTTTAAATGTGTCATCAGGAAATCAGTGGCTGAACAGAGACATCGCAGAAGCGGCTGTTTGGCTAAGATGACATTGAACAAGTGTCATCTCAGCCAATCAACGGCTGAAGCAGTGTCTTGGCTCAGAGGGTGGGGTTGGGGGGGTTAAGTTAACCCTTTCATTTAACCCTCTATGGACCAGACTTTTCTCCCCAGAAAAGCACCACTTAAAAACACAATATACATATGCTATGGCGTTTTTTAGTGGAGCAGAAGACTTACACCACAGTTTGTAGAAACGCCACAACCTCAGCATTCTGCGTTTTGGCAAATCTGCCACAGAGCCTCAAAAACCCCAAGGACTAGAGAAGAACTCCACCCAAAAAAAATGCTGTGTGTAAGGCAAATCATAAACTTTCACTAACTTCAAGCTAACATCTAGCCGCTGGGGTTTTTGCAAAAAACCCCCCAAAAAACAGACCACTGCGAGCATGTATTGACAGACACCTGCCAGGACCTTGACTCGTAGCGGATCTCGCTGCAAAACTCGCTGCGAGATTTCCGCTGCGAGTCGGTATGTGTGAACGTACCCTTAAAGTGTACCTGTTGTTATAACTTTCAAAATCTAAATCAACGATATAAGTGAAATAAAGCATGTTTGCTACCTCTTCCCTGGGAGTAGAGTTAATGCCCACGTATCTCACATTTTTGGGGATAAAAATAGGTAAATAAATACCGTCATTCCCTTTACAGACTAAATTACATCCCGCTTATCAATAAGATAATTAAAGAATTGGAGCGCTGGCAAAACTTACCGCTGTCCCTCACTGTAAGGGCACATTTGCTCAAAATTGTGAGTTTTTGTGAGATTACTATACCCCCTACAAACAATCCCCATTCTGTTACGTCATATAGATGTCAGACAACTGCAGTCTGCATTTGTCAAATTTTTGTGACAAGGCAAGCGACCGCGAATAGCAAATCGTAAATTCTGTCTTTCAAAAGCTAGTGGTGGCCTACAGTTGTATAATCTAGCATCACTGTTTAGACACGTCTGGGACTGAATATGGAACACTGAATGGTTTTCCAACTTACCTTTAGAAGTCAACCTTGCACATCCATGGGATTTGGGAGCACTCCTACACTCCAAGGGTACGTTCACACGTACCGGATCTGCAGCGGATCGGCAGCAGAATTCAAATCTGCAACATCAAATCTGACACCAGTTGATTTAAAAGAAAATAATTTTTGCGGAACAACCCTTTTAAGGGGGGCTTAAAAAGTGCAGTTTCTGTGCAGCTTGTAGTTAAATCCCTAGGCTAAGGTGGTTTGGTGTACTCGGGGCAGCAACAGTGCACTGATCCGACCAACTCTCGGCCAGCCCACTCCACTGATATTCATTAGAAGGGGCAGGGCAACAGAGGAAGATTGGTGCACTGGGCGTGACTACTGGCAGTGCACCTTACTAGCCAAGGGAATTTACTTCAAACTGCATGGAAACGGCATCGGGGATGAAGGTAAAAATAAAACTTACCTTCATCCTCAGTGCCCAGTGAGCAATAGGGAAACTTCAGTAGGTTAGATTCGTCTAAACTGCTGATAGTTTCCCTTTAAGGCCAAAATCCACTGTGTCCTTAAGAGGTAAAAACAATAGATCATCTTCTGATGACACATTCCCTTTAAAACTGCTGTTCAATGAAGATATCAGTTTGATTGGATGTAAAGAGAAAGATCCTGTTTTGCATACAATTACCAAACATAATTGACATTTTCTCATGACTGATCTCATGGCTGCAATGTCCAGTCAGCAAGAGGATTGAAAAAGAAAAGTGATTTGGACTAGCTATATTCTTTTTACAAGTAGCAATTCAACTCTGTGTGTAAGCAGCCAGTGTCAACAGCAGAAGCAAACAACATAAATCACAGGAAACACTGGCTCTCTGAACTACAGGATAGAGCTCTCCCAGGAGCAAAGACCGCTGCCAAATAAACAAATAGGCACGTGGTTAAATTAAATCTGGCCAGTGTCCTTAAAGGGAATATATCTTAAACATATTTTGAAAGAATATTTGGTGATTTTTTTTTCTGATTTTCACTTTTACATCTACATTGTGCAGTAAACACTATAGGGGAAATTTATTAAGATCACATACTTGTATGACAGTCTTGAATTAGGCCCCGTCCCTCCCTACCTTGCTGCATCTCCCTTCCCCAACCGCCCATCGGGCTAGCGGGTCGTATGCCACAGTTTGCACAAAAATCTGCTTCTTTTCCGTGGTGTACGCCAGGGGCACATTTGCTAAATGAGCCCCTTTAATTTTACCATACAAATTATTTTAATGGAATTTCATAATCAAGAATCTTTGACTTTCAAGTAGTGAAATTCATTGTTGCTATTTGACTGTGTATGTAAAGATTAGTATAGTGTATTCAATGTGGATTTTCCATCAGGATTTTAGTATAGTGTAGTACAGTAACAAAACAGTAGATCAGACTTTAACAAATAGGGCCCATACACTGTACATAAATTGGCATGCGCCAGTGTCAATTTATGTCACAGAATTGTGGATTGAGTGCAACAGGGAACTGAAAATCTATAACAAACAAATTACAGTGGTACCTTGCTTTAAGAGTAACTTGGTTTAAGAGCGTTTTGGTTTAAGAGCTCACAGTTTTTCAAAATTGAGACTTGGTTTAACCCTTAGAGGACCGGGCCAATTTAAATTTTTGTGTTTCCCTCCTTGTGCTTAAAAGGCCATAGCACTTGCATTTTTTTCACCTAGAAACCCACATAAGCCCTTATTTTTTGCGCCACTAATTGTACTTTGCAATGACAGGCTGAATTTTTTCATAACGTACACTGCGAAAGAAGAAAAAAATTCAATGTGTGTTGAAATTAAATAAAAAACCTGTATTTCTTTTATTTGGGTTTTTTTCGTTTTTACACCATTCGCCCTGGTGTAAACTGGCTTATTATATATGTTAGTCAAGTCGTTACGATTACAACGATATGTAACATGTATAACTTTTATTGTATATGATGGCTTGTAAAAAATTCAAACCATTGTTAACAAATATATGTTCCTTAAAATCGCTCCATTCCCAGGCTTATAGCGCTTTTATCCTTTGGTCTATAGGGCTGTGTTAGGTGTCATTTTTTGCACCATGATGTGTTCTTTTTATCAGTACCTTGATTGCGCATATGCGACTTTTTGAACGCTTTTTATTACAATTTTCTGGATTTGATGGGACCAAAAATGCGCAATTTTGCACTTTGGAATTTTTTTACGCTTACGCCGTTTACCGTGAGAGATCAGGAATGTGATTAATTAATAGTTTGGGTGATTACGCATGCAGCGATATCAAACATGTTTATTTATTTATTTTTATTTATAACCTGGGAAAAGGGGGGTGATTCAGACTTTTATTAGGGGAGGGGGCTTTTTATTAATAACAACACTTTTTTTTTTAACTTTTACACTTATACTAGAAGCCCCCCTGGGCCGGGATAAGCGTCATTACGGGACCGGGACAGCGGCGGTTCAGAGCGCGGCCGCCGCACGTCCCTGCTCTGAACACATGTAGGCGGCCCTGGACGTACGGGTACGTCCAGGGTTGCCTAAGGGTTAAGAGCTTTGCTTTGGTTTAAGAGTTCCCTGTACTATGTGGGAAGGGAAGTGGAGGAGAGGCATGGTCTGCATAGCGGGGTCTACAGCCCTGTACTCTGACCCAGGAAATCTCCCTCACCTTCCAAATCATGGCAGGTATACTTCAGGCTGGGGCTTACATCAGGGGACAGGACTGTGGAGGTAATCTCTTCATAGCTGTAACCCCTCTCTCCCCAGACAGAGAGTGCTGCATGTATGTGCCCACATCTGCCCTGCTCATTCCTTCATGCTCCCTGCAGTCTCTGTCAGCCCTTGTGTTTCCCATCCTCTCCATTACTGTACAGTAACTTATAATATCACATATTCAGCTGTTTCTAAATGTTTGTTTTATTTGTTCTACATGTTATTCAGAATAATAAATCATTATTTTTGGGGTATGAAACCAATTGTCTATAATTTCTTGTTTTGGTTTAAGAGTGGATTTGGATTACAAGCACGGTCCCGAAACGAATTATGCTTGTAATCCAGGGCACCACTGTATCTGCAGAAAAATCAACTCATGGAGGGAAAAACCATTAATGTTAATAAAAAAAAAAGGAAACTATATTCACCTACCCTGGTACTCCTTTGAGAATGCTTCCCTGGCCCCCTGTCAATCTCTGTACACCCAGCCTAGGTCAGGTTCAAATTTTGACCTTATCACAGATAGTATAGAATGAATCTGTAATACATCACCAATGAAAGTTATCAACCTATAGAATACCTATACGTGCATCAAATATTTCTATCTGTAGGAACATTAGCTAGCCCCTGTATCTCCTCTTTCAGCTCTGTCCCCTGACTCTCATAAAACCACACTTTCAGCTGATGCTTGCTGTCTTCAGTCACCCACCTCCCTGTACACTAAAATACAGTGGATGACTGCTACATAGTGACAGTTCATTCCTGGGTGACAGGCACTGTTCTTTCACTAATTCACAAGAGAAGTACTCATCACACTCTAGTACCTACACCAGTAGTAACAGCATAGACAAAAAGTCCAATTGTCTGCACAGACTTACATAAAGGCAGGGCATTGTTTTATTTTTAATGGGGAACTCTCGGGAGGCTAGACAAATCTAATCTGCTGATAGCCCCCTATTCCTCTTTCGGTGGTAACACAATATCTGTTACTCACCTACAATGCTTTCAGAGAATACATACTGTATGTAATACAGTATCTTATAGAACATATTATTATTTTCATGTTTTTCCTGTATGATTCATATGGGATCCAAAAAACTCCATGTAATCAGAGTCAAACAGAGGTACAGTAGCACCTGTCGAAATCTATAGAAATCTATTTGTGCCCAATTTCAGCTCTATACTGTACATTGTTGACTGTGTTTTAAATGTAATTTTTAAGGGGTTTCCCAGGCAAAATGTACTTATAAGCTATCCACAGGACAACTCCTTAGTAGTAAGTTATAATAGCCAGCACCCATACCGATCATATGTTAGGCATCTCACCACACAGTGAATGGAGTTTGTCCTCATTCATTGTACAGTATAGTGGTGATGATGTGTAACTACAGCTCAGCTCCTATTTACTTGAATAGGTCCTGAGCTGCAGTTACACATAGCTACCACTACACAATGAATGTAGATAAACTCTGTTCACTGTGTAGTGTTACTTTAAATAGCTGATCAATATGGATGTCGGTTATCGGGACACTGCCGATCGGTTACTGCTGAGCTAGCCTGTGGATATCACATCACTACATTTTGTTCCAAAAACCCTTATCTCCATTCTCTATGGTATTACAGTAGCATAACAGTTGTAAAATTTGCATAGAAAAATGAATGAGTTTAACAGGAGCTTCCCCCACACTTCATTAACCTCTGTTTAATGCTAAAGTTGGAGTTAATTGGCCAGGTGTCAAAAACCTGCAGGAACTTCACAAAAGATAAATTGCTTCCCACTGGGATGTACTAGGATGTGTCTGAAGGAACTTTACTTAGGTTTACCATTTTCTATCCAAGTTACCTTGCACAGTATTTATACTAGGAAACACAGGATTAGGGTTTTCTTTACTGACCATGAAACTAAGACGTAATGAAAAATATTTCATTTTACTACAGATGTACGTAAGCTCAGACAAAGATAACATGGACAAAGGAACTAAAATGTGACATCTCTAAAATTTGTTAATAATGTTAAATGCCATAAATCAGATATGTGTAAATTTTGTCTTAGTTCTCTGTATAGCCTTCAGAGATCCTTTCATGGCACCATGTTGCTGCTTCCTCTTCCAATTCATAGGTAGTCCATTAGCCCCCTTTTACCTTGATTCTTCCAGATCCATTTGCTTCCATTAGAGCCTAGTCCATTGACTCTGTTTTTTTCGCTCCAAATCACCCATTTCCAATCTTCCACTGTCCACTTTTCGTATTAATTTTCCAAACTCGAGCCAACGTTTCTTATGACAATATTGAAGTCTTCTCTATTTTTGGCCTCTTCACCTATTTTTGGGTCACCATTCCAGACTTAGGCTATGTTCACACTACGTATATTTGAGGCTGTATTTGGTCCTCAAGTCAGATCCTCATAGCAACCAAAACCAGGAGTGGATTGAAAACACAGAAAGGCTCTGTTCACATAATGTTGAAACTGAATGGATGGCCGCCATATAACAGTAAATAATTATTACATTATTACAATATAACAGCCGTTGTTTTAAAATAACAGCAAATATTTGCCATTAAATGGCGGCCATCCACTCAATTACAAAATTATGTAAACAGATCCTTTCTGTGTTTTCAATCCACTCCTGGTTTTGGTTGCTATACAGCCTCAAATATACAGCCTCAAATATACGTAGTGTGAACCCAGCCTTAAAGCGTAACTGTCATTTCAGGGCCATTTTTCTGAAAACATTAAATATCAACAGTACAAGCGATTTTAAGAAACTCTGTAATAGGTATTATGTACTAAAAGAGTTTCCTTCTGTACTGAAAGAGCACTCTCCCAGCCTCCCCCCTCACATCAAATGAAGCAGGATTTCTGTCTCCATTATGTGGCTATGGAGAGGGGAGGGGCTGTTAGGAGTGACTGAGCACGGAGGATTTCTGCAAAGCACAACACCCTGCAATCTTCTCTCAGTAAGTTCATAGATAAGCACTGACCTTTCTGACACCTGAATTTAGCGTTTTAGGTGCCCAGACAGTCTACAAACAGCTGACCTTCATGTCACCTCTTCCTGCTCCCTCATCTCCCTCGGCTCCTCCCCCCTTCATAGGGATAGAATGGAGAGAACAGAGCCCGTCTTCACTGGCTTCTCTGTAATGAAGACGTGTTTGCCTGATAATGCACAGATAAGAAGTCAGGGGGGGAGGCTGGGAGATTGCTTCTTGAGTACAGAAGGAGGCTTTTTTGGCTGATGAAACCTATTACAGAGTTTTTTAAAATCGCTTATACTACTGATTTCTGCAATAAAAAAAAACATGACAGTTACGCTTTAAGTAATATGCATTTCAGAGTGTTTGCATGGACGACTCACTGATCTATTACAAAGCATATGAGCCACCTCCACTGCCATGTTTGTTGCAGCAGAACTGATAGACCTTATGACGAGCTGACTTGGCAGAGAGACCATTATAGATAATCTAGATGATGTTGTATCTCTTTTCTTGGGAAATCTTCTTCATGGCTCAACTTAATAATATGTGCTATTAGGGAATGTGAGAACAGGTTGTAATATGTAGCATATGATCTCACTGCAAAAACATGGTGTGTTTAAATATTAAAACTTAACTTTTATTCTCAAGCGATTAAAAATATATGTGTCACAAAAATTAATTATAAACAACAATCCGTGCCACACAACAGCTCTTGATGAACCTGGTGGTACTCACAGTTTGATGTATTCAGGGTTACTGTCTCCTCACAGGACCAATACTAAGGGAACCAAAAAATCCCACAGTCTTACAAACTGTACATCAAAAATTCAAACAGACATACATGGTACATGGGATTGAGCCTTATGTAACCCTAAAATGGAATTGGATAAACTATCCCTATTCTCTCCTTCTCCCAAAACACAAGGGGGGATATTTACTAACAAATCTAAAAACATGATTTTGTCAAAGATGTTTTGGCATAATTTCCAATCTAATGTGTTTAGTCAAATTAATGTAAATTGTCTAATAGCATAGTAAATGTGTCTTAAAAATAATGGTCTTTTAATTAGTCTAATAAATTCACCTGGTTCGGAGCAGACGTAGTGATGCGCCAATATATGTGACTTTTTTAAAAATTGCACGGTTAATAAATTTAGCTAAAAATGAATTCTGGTGCACTTTCGATCTAATTAACAACAAAAAAATCTAATTTAAAAGTTGAATCTAATTTGGATAGTCTTGCCAAAAAAAGCTTCATAAATTCATATTAGATTTATTTTGAAAGCAAACTAGATATATTAGACTATATTAGTTTGATAAATGTCCCCCAAGGTCTTCAAAAAAGTGTACAGATGAATAGGTAGGATAGTAGACAAGTCATCAGACCCATTACCACCATTCACAAGGAACACGAACGGCTCAACAGTCAACACGTTTTCCCCTTCAAATTGTCTCCATAAGGGGTTCATCAGGAGGCCAGAAGAAGTTGTCCCTGGATGTAGATAGCAGCCCTTTCAGGACCTGGTGCCATGGACAAAAGGAAGCTCGGACATCATACACTCAACTTCATATTTTGCAGGCAGTACCTCAAATGCATAAAGCTAGACACTTGGAAAAACTATAGTTAACCAAGGTTCATGAACTAACACAATGTCTAGAAGGGTACATGGGAAGGAGAGAAATATGTAATTTTATCCAATATCCAATCGGAAAAGAACCATTAACACAAAACTACTAAAACTGACTAACCAGAGCCTCCATTCAGTTTAATGCAACTTTATTTCTGGAGTGCAGACAGTGTCAGAGACATCTCAGAAGGAACATTATATCCTCCTTTTCAAATGAGAAATTTTTAAAACTCAAAGTGCCCTTTACATTCTCTGTCAAATACCAGTCAGTTAGTGTGAAGATATTTTATAAGGGGGAAAATAAGGTGATATAAAGCTTCTTCACTTTCGGAAAAAGTTTTTTGTTTGCTTGTCTTTGTTTCTAGAAGTTTGGGGAAGTACTACCTCACTCCCAATGTAGGAGAAGTAATACTAATTAGTATGACTGTGTATATTTGTGATTATCTCATTAATGCTAAAGAAGAGGAGATAATGAAATAATATAATGAAGTACGCCGTGCAAAAGGTATTACTTACATGGGACCAGGACGGGCAATAAAGTTTCATGGCTATGAACTGGGTAGCAGATTGTTTAGTGTCCAGGAATCACTAATTAATTGTAGGACTCATTTCCTATGTCTTCCACTTGTTGCACTCTTTGCTCCAGCTCTCCCGCCAGTGTTGCTTGCTGTGCCACCTCAGCTTGCAGGAGTTGCAGTAAAGTAGACAAGGTAGTCACTAGGGTCTCCTTTAAATCAGAGGCAAGAAGCTCAGCTACTCTAATTGCTAGACGCTTATAGTCGATAGATTGCACTGTAGGCATAATAGGGGAGAGCTCAGGAACTATATTCTGCTGGCCTACTGCACCAGAGGCTGGGAGCTGCGCCCAGGAGGCAGGCACAGCGGACATCTTGGACTCCCTGCAGTGCGCTGCCAGCTGCCTGCCGACTGTAAGCTTGCGTTTGGAAATGCGTGTAACAAATCGGTCTATGTAAGGACAGGTCTCCAGTAAGCTGGGATTGTGTCAGGGGAGTTTTGGTTGCGGGTAACAGGCTGTGTCACCGTACGGATGGGGTTGATGAGCAGGAGCTCTCACTTAAGCTTCCTCTCATCCCTGTGCTGGAATCGGAAGCCCTGTATATTTTTTATCCCTCTGTTGCACCAATAATTTAAATTACACTGGGGACGTTCCTTACCCTGCACTAATCCAGCCGTTCACTATGGTAACAGCACCTCCTCATAAAAGTTCATCCAGCAGCCTGCAATTATATAACACTAGGCCCCCCCCATGACGGCCCCCCAGAGTGCCTGATATCAGCAGATTAAAGTCTATTGACCTGATCCTAGCCTCCCTTTAAACTGGAAGACTATGTGCAACACAGTTTTGAAGCTAATTTCCACATAAAATTCCATTGAGTAATTTTTCTAGTAACATTCTATATGTAAAACCTTTAAACTATATCTTTTATCTTTTTCTGTCTACTGTATATTCATAACACATTATTTTTCTAATTAGTGACCGGTAATTAGGAAATCCCAACACTACTAATATTTTTGAACTCCATGTATGCCTTGTAGTAATGAATGGTGTACACATACCATTTCTTAAACCCTCTGTGTGTCTCTGTTCCTTTACAGAAAATAAAATGTGAATTCACAATGATGTTTGCCAAAGTCTAAATCTAGTATGAAGAGAAAACCATAAACTCTCGTATGCAATATATTTTAAGTGTACAGCAAGCTGCATCTAATGGACAGTCTCCCAGTGAGACCATTACAGAAATGAACTGTTCTTCCTCCTTGTATTAGCCCTTAATGCTTGCAAAACTGGGTTAATTGAGATGAAAACACTTTGCTGATGTATTGCTTTCTTTCTGTCAACCCCTTCAGCTCCAAAGGGATCTCACTAGATCCACGTGCATGTTTTCATAATACTAATAGTTGTCTGGGGAAGACTAGAAAAGGATTCCTTCTTTCAATATATATTACATGATATCACTGAAAATACAGCATTAACAGTTTTAGATGCTTTGCTAAGATTAATTTATAATAATACCATATAATGACATTTTTGTTGTGTTTGCTTCTTCCATGTTTAGTAGTAGTACATTCATTATAACATTGGTAAAGTGAGTGTGGTAAACAGATTTAGGCCCGCTACCTTCAGTTTTACTGTCACAATTATGCACTCTATATGGCTAAATTCTACAGAACAACTGATTGATAATCCTCAGGGAGGGCCACCTAAAAAATAGGTGTGGATACCAATACATTGCTTTAAGATGTTTACATTAATAGTATGGCTCCATCATGGGGATGCCGGCCTGAAGCACTGGAGGCAGGCCTGCCCATCCCCAGAGTGACATTCTGCCCTCCCCTCTCTGGCGCAGCTCCATTGATTCTAATAGAGACGCATCACAGAGGGGAGGGGAGATGGTCACATTGGGGGTGTGCTTCAGGCCGGGCCAACGCCCAGGAATAGACCAGCTACTTACGAAGGAACCCGGCCACAGCAGCATGCCTGCGCCTGCGCTAGTCTATTGATGTAAACATCTTAAAGCAATGTACCTGATGGTACATTCACTTTGTGGTATTTAAACTTTGGTCCAAACCTTGGTTTTAAAGGTAAGGCTTGGTCCACGCTGCGTTTTTGCTGTCCGCTTAACATATGCATTTTTTTTTTCCGTTGACTTACATTGTAAAGACATTTTTATTTATTTTTTTTAACACACATAAAGACGTGGTTGACGTTTTTCTGTATGCTCAAATTAAATGTACTAAAACGTATAAAGTGAAACAGATGCAAAAAGGCTGTGTGAACCTAGTTTAACTTAGCTGCAATACCATGCACAAACTCCTCATAGAGTTATGCTATTTCTGGAAGAAACCTAAATATGTAGCTGTTAGAGACGGGCGAGTAGTACTCGATCAAGTAGTATAACACTATTTAATGAAATTCAAATGTAACCATGCAGGAAAGGCTGTGAAGGGCCCTCGGAGAATGCAGACATCGCGAAAACAGCGTCTACATTGATTGGATGGCTTACTCATGTGACCTCCAACTATAAGAAGTCAGCTGCTCATCTTGAACCTAATGAGGGAGAGATCTTGGAGTAGGGACAGTTAGGATTTAGGTAATTTTAGGCAGACAAGACCCCAAAAGCCATTCTTAGGGCTAATATACTACTAAGCACAGCATAGAGCTTCGGATATACAGTGAATAGGCTGCCTACCAGCACATCATCTACCACACAGGCAGGCAGATGATAATTGTCCAGAATAGACCTATTTGCTGTCATAATCTAAATGTAGCAGGGCAAGTTTTGGCGCTCTGGGCTACTTCTCCAAAAACAGATGAAAAATGGATCCATTTTTCAATTGACTTCCATTATTTAAAAAGAAAAAAAAAAAGGATCAAAACGCTTCCGTTTTTTTTTTTAACATACACAAAAGTGTACAGCTACATTTTTGTGTATGTTAAAAAAAACGGATGTGGATCAATACGGATGCACACAAATTCAGACGTTTTTGGAGTGCAAAAACATAGTGTGAACCAAGCCTTACATGCCGGCAGTCTGGCCTAGCAAGATAGGAGTTAATTGACCCCTTCATTGCTGGGCTGTCTGCATCTGATGCTCACATTCTAATGTCCTAGGCTGGGACTCCTGTTTACTCTGTAGCTGAGGTCACATCCCAACAAGATGGCGTTATCAGGGAGATAAGAAAGGGAGTTTTAGGGCCCTATCACACCAGCAGATTATCTGACAGATTTTTAAAACCAAAGTCAGGAACGGACTATAAACAGAGTACAGGTTATAAAGGAAAGATTGCGATTTCTCCTATGTTCAAATCCATTCCTGGCTTTGGCTTAAAAAAAATCTGTCAGATAATCTGTTGGTGTAATAGGGCCCTTAAGGCCCTATTCCACGGGTCGTTTAGAGGAGCAATATCGTTCGTATTCGGCCGATATCGACCGCTACGAACGATATTCGTCCCGTGGAATAGAGTGCAACGATCAGCCGACATCGTTCATGTCGGCTGATCGTTGCAGTCGCTTGTTCTTCAACATGTTGAAAGACAAGCGACTGATATAGCAGCGATCTGCTGCCGTCGCTCCGTTGAATAGGAGCTAATAGCGCTCGTTTGCTCCTTCAAACGACTCGTGGAATAGGGGCATAAGATGCAAACTGCCCAGCAGTGAAGGAGTCTATTAACTTCTTCTTTGCTGTTGGCATGTGGGGTGAATCCTGGACAGGAGATCAGGTTCCCCATCCCTAAATTAGAGGGATATATATGTAACTGGGTTAGGTATCTGCAGCTGTAGCAAGACTACCATTCTCATCATGCTCCAGAAGTGAAAGCATGATAGGAGTGGTAGTCTTACTACAGCTGCAGATAACTTGGTTGTACTAGTAGATACAGGGATATATATGTAATAAGGTCAGGAGTCTGCAGCAAGACTACAACTACCATAATGCTTTGAAAGTGAAAGCATAACTGTAGTTGTAGTCTGTAGCTATAGATAGCCAAAGAATAATGGCACTTATAGTACGTAGAAAGTGCACAATATACATGACATAAATGTTGTATGATTTTTTCTTGGCCACTACTTCCCTACAGTGCTTCTAACTAGCCTCCTGCCTGTGTTATTTCCAGCTGGCTTTGGATGGATTGTGGGTAGTGAGTGGGGGCGTGGTTATCAGGCAGGGGGTTAGTTGGGGAGTGGTTAATGGGGTGGGGGCAGGGCTAGAGGGGGCCTTGTTTAAAGGGGGTTCAGAATTTCAGAACAGCCCAGGGCCCATAGTACCCTTAATCCGCCCCTGCCATCATTCTATTGACTTCAATGTATTGCATTGAAGTCAGTTAAGTCACGGCAAGGCTGGGTTCACACTACGTATATTTCAGTCAGTATTGTGGTCCTCATATTGCAACCAAAACCAGGAGTGGATTGAAAACACAGAAAGGCTCTGTTCACACAATGTTGTAATTGAGTGGATGGCCGCCATTTAATAGCAAATATTTGCTGTTATTTTAAAACAACGGCTGTTATATTGAAATAATGGCAGTTATTTACTGTTATATGGCGGCCATCTACTCAATTTCAACATTGTGTGGACAGAGCCTTTCTGTTTTTTTTAATCCACTCCTGGTTTTGGTTGCAATATGAGGACCACAATACTGACTGAAATATACGTAGTGTGAACCCAGCCTTGCAAAAGTGGACGCCTTTTCTCTTTTTCTTACTTAGTGTGAACATAGCCTATTATCTAACTAAATACTTAAAAAAAATAAAAATAACACCACTCCTTGCATGATTGTCATTGTATTGTATATTCTCTCTTCTTTGGAAAAAATTCTTATGCAATCACAATACATGTTTTACTTAAACTACTTATGTATATGCTATCTAAAGCTACAGCGCCTGATTCTATTTCCTTTTTTTTTCAGATTAGCTTTATATGTGTACGAGTATTTACTACATGTAGGAGCTCAGAAATCTGCACAGACTTTCCTATCAGAGGTAAGAATCCATAAGCTATGTTACCACATCTTTTTTTACATGAAAAATATCAGTTTTTATGAAAAGATGGACTTTTTCATGTAAATAAAATTATATGTCGGAAATATAGCCATATTGTGTCTTTTTCTGATTAACAATATGTTGGAACAGAAGTGGGTTACCTATGTTTCACTTATGTAAAAAAAAAAACATTTTTCCTACATTTCCACTACATAAAAATATCGGAGGAAGGTGGCTGTCTTGTTAAATATTGCTCAATTTTCCTTATTAGCGGTCGTCTATTTAACGAGAAGACTGACTTCCGCTGATATTTTTATGAAGTGGGAATTTTTACACTATTTTTATGAAGTGGGAATTTTTACACTACATCTTTTTTAGGCAAAATAACGATCGTTGTTTGATAATGTCAACGGTAAATAATGTTCATGATCAATATTGATGGCCGTCATTGTAAAATAACGGCCATTATTTAAAATACAACAACCATTATTTTGCATAAAAAGACTTTGTGTGAACATAGCCTAAATCAATATGGGACAGAACAACCTTTTACCCCTCTTTGTCTCCTATGAGGTTTTTTTCATTATTAGGCCCCAGCCAAAACTTGTAGGGAAGTCAGGACAGCAAATTGTTATTTTATGTGTTAACTATAGCTTTGCAAAATATTTCATGCAACAAACCTTTTAGGCTACCTGCTGCATCCCTGAATTGAGTAATGAACACTAAAGCCCAGTAATCCTTTCACTAACATAAAAATAAATCAAGCAAGTTTACTTATCAAGAAAAATATTCTGTTGTTCCAGATTATAAGCATATTAAACCAGATCTATCAAAGTGTAAAAAACACAGAAACTAGTGTAAACTGCCCACAGCTACCAAGCACAGGGGTACATTTGAAGACTTTGCACCTAAGTTTCCATTATTTAGACAATATTAGGAAATTTCCGCCTAATATCACACAACTCAGCGCATTGCAAAAGTGCTGTGATTTATGATAAAACAATTGCAGTTTTGATGCTCAGTAATTGGTGGACTTCTCTACACCCTTGTACAGCCACTACTAAGGACTTCCATGGACATCAGTAGAAAACAACTCAAAATTGCCTTGGGAACTGAATGCTTAAACAAACTAAATGAAATTCAACATCTTACTGTATAGCGGTGACCACATAGTAGATTTATTTTCAATAACAGACCAAAATATCTTGATATTGGATCATTGGATTATCCTGCTGGTTTTTACATAGGAATGGAAGACCTGTCTGTTCATAAGTTTGTTTAATCTCAATTCATACAGAAACGTATTAATCTAACCACTGATATATACTAATTTCTATATTAGCATAGAGTGATGCATAGCGAATAAGCCATGTGCAATAGCTAATAGGTAAGTAACATTACTATCAGTAGTTAATGGGTAACTCCATCCTACTAATAATACATAAACGTGTCACAAACCCCCTAATATACAGTTGGGAAAATAAGTATTTGATACACTGACCATTTTGCAGATTCCCTCACCTACAAAGAAAGTCTGTAATTGTTATCATAGGTACACTTCAACTGTGAGAGACAGAAGCTATAAAAGAAAAATCTATAAAATCACATTGTAGGATTGTAGGATAAAATTAATAATTAGCATTTTATTGCATAAAATAGGTAATTGATCACCTACCAACCATCAAAAATTCTGGCTCTCACAGACCTGTTATTTTTTCTTTAAGATGCTCCTCCTTCTGTATTAATTGCACCTGTTTGAACTTGTTACCTGCATTAAAAAAAAAAAAACTCTGTCCACTCAACTAATTAATCAATCAATCCATCCAACCTCTAATGGTGCGTTTACAGATTTATCTGACAGATTTTTGAAGCCAAAGCCAGTAATGGATTTGAGAAGAGGAGAAATCTCAGTCTTTCCTTTATGACCTGTTCTCTGTTTATAGTCTGTTGGCTTTGGCTTTAAAAATCTGTCAGATAATTCTCTCACACAATTAGTATGCTGTGAAACTGGAAAAAAAATTATTTGCACAGTGAAATTAAAATAAAAAAAAAGGAATTTGTTTTCCTTTTGGGGGGTTTCGTGTTCACGCCGTTCATCCTATAGTAAGACTGACAAGTTATGTATGTTCTGTAAGTCAGTACGATTATAACGATATGTAACTAGTATAACTTTTATTTTATCTAACTGGTTTTAAAAAATGAAAACCTTTAAAAAAAAATAAATGTGTTTAAAATTGCTCTATGAGCTTCCTTGTAACGCTTTTATCCTTTGTTCTATGGGGCTATGTGGAATATAATTTTTTGCGGCATGATCTGTAACTTTCTATCAGTACTTTGCTTGCGTATATGCAACTTTTTGATAACTTTTTATTACAATTTTTCTGGATTTGATGTCACAGAATCCACAATTTTGCACTTTGGTGTGTTTTGGCGCTTACGCCGTTTACCGTGCAAGATCAGGAATGTGATAATTTAATAGTTTGGGCGATTACGCACATGGTGATACCAAATATGTTTCTTTCTTTATTTTTATTTATAAAATGGGAAAAGGGGGGTGATTTAAACTTTTATTAGAGGAGTGGATTTTTTATTAATAAAAAAAAACATTTTTTTTTTATACTTATACTTATCTCATAGAGATCACTGCAGTATACTTAATACAGCACTGATTGATAAGATCAGTGCTATATTACACTGGTCTGCTGCAGATCTACAGATTGCCAAGTCGGGATCAGCGTCAGTACGACACTGAGGCCTGGCCAGATAAGAAGAAGGGATCTCCCCTCTGCAATCAAACCCACCACTAGACACCAGGGATAGGGGCACACAGGACATTTAAATGCAGCTGTCATGGGGAAAACTTGCAAAATTGTCTATCAGTTACTTGTTTTCCCCATTGTATAACCACCTCACTTAATCTCTACAGACTCTACAGGAAGCATATTATCATAATCAAAGTATGGCTACTTCACACAGTAAGATTTGTGATGCCAAATGTTAACAAAGTAGAGGAATTGAGGATTGGTGCTTTTTCAATATAAATTGCTATAACAAAAAATAAACGCCATTCAGGTTGTCATGCTGCAAGAACACAGTTGTGGTACTGATGCAGTATAGTATGTATTGCTATCTGTGGCACATGGAAGAGATTGAGAGCAGTCATTCAGGTCACATCCTATCCAGATGTTTAAGATCACCGTATTAAGCTCTCATTCTGCCCTAAATCCTGCCTGCTGCTTTTGTAGTTTATTTGCTTAAGGCAGTGGAGTTATGTAAACTGAATTTTAATTCTTCCAACATCACACAGTTGTGAAAATGCACCAGTATGTTTCTATAGATATGTACAGTATAAAATAAAATATGTTGCTAATAAACATACATTGAATTCAGCAAACAACTTTATAGCATATACTTACTCTATCTAGATGTAGCCACATAGGGGGACATTTATTATCTGCCTAAGATGTAAATATATGCGTATAAATATATTCACAAACGTTGGTTTTGCCAATATTTTATTTGCATCGGGTCCCTCTGCGCTGATTGCGCCAGAGAGGTAGGAAGAGGGCAGGGGGTGGGGGGGTGGGGGGTTGCAGCTGCACGCAGAGGAGGTGTGTGCCACATTTAAAATGTTTCTCTTTAGGGTAGCTTCACACGTAATGTATCCACTGCCGATACCTCTCCTGTCAAAGTCAATGTGATTTCGTACTAGCAGCAGGATTGTGATCCTGCTACCAGTATTTAAGCACCGGCCCCTTAATCCCCTGCCGCCAGGAACATACTTTACCTGCTCCAGGCTTCCAGCTCCCGGAGGTCCTGCGCAGCCATTCTCTTTTTAAGGTAGCTTCACACTTAAAGTATCCGCTGCTGATACTTCTCCTGTCAAAGACAATGTGATTAAGTACTAGCAGTATGATTGTCATCCTGCTGCAAGTATTTAAGTACCGGCCTCCTTAACCCCCCGCCGCCGGGAACATATCTGCTCCACGATCCGGCCACATCTGAGGCTCCCGGAGGTCCTGCGCAGCCAATCAGTGACTGTGGCGGGGCCATGCATTGATTGGCTTTGCAGGACCTCTAGGAGCCTCAGATGCGATCGGAGATGTGGACGAAATAAAGTATATTCCTGGTGGCGGGGGGTTAAGTGGGCTGGCACTTACATACATTGTCATCTCACTGTAAATATGTAATCACATTGACACTGACAGGAAAGGTATCTGCTGCGAATTTCGCTGCAAAATTGCAGCTTGAAATCTACTGCGGATACATTACATGTGAAGCTTCCTTTTAGACTGTATTCACACATGCAGTAATGCAATGTGAATGCATCATTTAATTGCAGTAATGGATCATTTCAGGAAGCCAATTTTAATCCCTATAGCACCATGTGTGATACTTCTGTTGAAATGCTGCTGTCAGTTTTGACATGAGTATTTTAATAGTTAAATCCCTGCCATCAGTGTGATCACTAATGGTGGTCATTAGCAATGGATGTCAGCTGTATATAACAGCCGGCACTTACATAGCTTCAGAGCCTACTTGAGATTCTCCCTTCACATCAGTGACAAAAATATGGGGATCAGCATCATGAAGGGCTTAAAGGAAATCTGTGACACTGCAGTATACCAAAGTTGGGGGTCTCCCTAAGGTAAGGCAGATAACAGACCCTGTATTGTATTGATATAGACTTGGTAATACAGTATATTGTCTTTATTGTGTTGTAGAGAGAGCAAATGCTACAGATAAGTCATTATAGGTATTGACTACACATCACACTCAGGGAGTTACCATAGCAACACCAAATGCCTCCTTAGTTTACTACACTAGTTAGGAGAAAGGTCCAGAAAGAGGGTGGAGTTATTCTAATGAGCTCCCCTCAAGAGGCAGATGACACAGGAAGTTAGTCAGTTGAGTTGAGTGCAGCTGTAGCAGGAGCAACATCCACTGAGGGGACTACAGCCTGTGAGGAGATTTCTGTGAGAAGTCAGCACCACAACTAAAGAAGATAGTGTGAACTATGGGAATGGTTGAGCCAAGGAGCTTATTATACAGATAAACTTACAAAGAGAGAAAGCCTGATCCACTTACTCATCATGGTATTCACACTGAGGAACAACTTCTCGACATACCCTTAGTCATTTCCGGGATCCGAAACATTGTGGCTTACGGCCTGGCCCAGATACCCTTAAAGGACTCCTATTCCACTGGGCTGTGGTTCACTACCTATCCAATTCACAAAAGAGCGACTCTGTATACACTAACAATCTCCATTGTAACAAAAGTGACCTCTCTCTGGCAGTCGGCCATATAGAAAATATTAAACACAAAGAAACTGTTCAAGTTATATACTACTTATGCTTTAACTTGAAATAAAAGGCACTGTTGTCCCTCACTGCCTCGACTCCATATTGTCTGATTTTCTCTGCACCTCATCATCATCAGGGGCTTCTTCAATAAAATCTAGGCAGCAGTAATAGAAAAGCCTCAGGTGGAACTATAGGTATCATCATCACCAAACACCTAGGTGCAGTCCCTCTCTTTAATCTCTGTGGCAGTATTTACCTTAGGAAAAGGGAGGGAGTTATTACCACTTGGCCTGTGACAAGATATATCTTAGCCTCTATTCTCCCCGAGATCCCCTCACTCCAGACTGCTACTCTTACCTTCATCCTCAGCACTGTTCCTGTGCTGTAAAATTCTCTGTAAGTCCTAAGGAGCACTGGGGGTAGGGATACTGCCCCCCGAACACCGATCCAGTCCACCAACTCGCCCCATTCTAATGATTATTAAAGTAGAAGCCTCCCATTATTAAAGTAGAAGCCTCCCGTTATTAAAGTAGAAGCCTCCCAAAAGTTATACAAATTACAAATATACATTTATTAAGGGAAATGCTAATACTTTTTTCAGTGCACTTACTACTGCATCAAGGCTTAACTTCCTGGATAAAGGGGTGATGTCACGACCCGACTCCCAGAGCTGTGCGGGCTGTAGCTGCTGGAGAGGGTGATGGCAGAGGGATGCTCAGTGTCCCTCCAGTGCCCTGTGTTTCTCAGTGTCCCTCTGCCATCATCCTCTCCAGCAGCCACAGCCTTGATGCAGTAGTAAGTGAAGGGAAAAAACACTGAGTGTGCATTTCTAGTAACAAGTGTATATTGGAGATTTGTAGGGGCAATACAATACTTTAATAAAAATTTTCACTGGACTTCTCCTTTTAATGGGCGGTGGGCCGGATTGGTGCTAGGGGTAGTATCCCCGCCCCCAGTGCTCCTATCGACTTACCGGGCAGAGGATTTCACACCTAACAGCACGGGAACTGTGCAGAGGATGAAGGTAACAGACATACCTTCATCCTCAGCACCCCATGCTATGAGCAGGTAAGATTTGTCTAACCTGCTGATAGTTTCCCTTAATCTGTATGTGCTCATCAGGAGTTAAAGGGCCAGGCACAGCATCTGGAATCTGAGTGGCCCCCCCCCCCCAGGAGCAGGCTGACACCAGCGGTCCTAAGTATCCACTTCAGTGCACCCCCAGGCTGTGTGTTCCAAGGTGTGGCCACACACCCCTAGCTTTGCCACTGAATTGAGGTGTTCAGACTCCTAAAAAGTACAGACAGACAGGTAGATTTTATAATGTAGATTTCTATTGGAGACTTCTGATATTTGAGAGAAGTGTCAAAGTAAGTGAATACAATGTAAATACTGGTGTATCCATAATGTTGGTTGTACTATACCCAGTGTCGGACTGGGGTACCTTGGGCCCACCAGGGAATATTTTATTCTAGGGGCTCACCCTACTTACACCAGATATACCCAGCGCCAAACCTTTCACATTACTATAGCGACTTTGTACAGTGCTGTGTATGTGACCGGCAATGCTCGCTCACTGTTAGTAACTGGTCAGACACTCTATGCCAAGGATGGGGAACCTTCGGCCTTTCAGCTGCAATGGGAGTTGTAGTTTTGCAACGGCTGGAAGGCCGAAGGTTCCACATTCCTGTTCTAGTGTATAGGAGCTGTCCAGGCATGATGGCAGTTGTAGTTTTGCAACAGCCAGAAGGCTAAAGGTTCCCCATCCCTGCTCTATGCAAACAGCACAACCGTCCACTTAAGTTTCTTGAAAGGTGAAGTCCCATGAAACTAACTGGGGGATTATATGTCATCCTAAAGTTGCTAAACAGGGATGCAGACCTCCTGCTCAGGGGCCAATTAATGGGTAGGGCCCACCGGGGGATTCCCCTGCTCCCCTGTGGGCCAGTCCGAGCCTGACTATACCTGCTGTTCCAAGTACCCAGATTCACTAAATTTTCTGAAATTTCTCTAGGGTCCATTCTGTTATACTGTGTTCACACATGTATTATGCTGTTTGCCTAGTGTAAACAGAGCCTAATAATCAATGTCTGTTAGTAATAACTGAGAGTGATCATTAATCTTTAGGACTGTAAATGTTCACAGAGATGAGTCTTGTGTATCTTGTTTAAGGTTCAGTGTAGAGTCTTAAGATGTTGACATCATTGACACAGTAATCTATATCACATCATTATACTTATTTTGTAAGAGAATTTAAATGTTTCCAATAAATCCCACAATAAACTAAAGTTATAATAGCTGCACAGCAGCCAAAAATAAAGCTGCAATATAATGACTAGTGTTGAGCAAGCACTTAAATGTGTGAGTGCTTGATTCAAGTAACAAACCCCACTGAAATCAATGGGAGACTTAAGCATTTAAAGGGAACCAATCACACTAAAATTGGGCATAAAGGTAAGGAAACGAGCTTCCTAACCATCCGCAGCAGAAAATTAACTGTGGTACGGTGTGTGTGAAGCTACCCTTAAAACGTAACCTTTAATTCATCAGTGCAGTTTAAAATCGCAAAGCCAATGCGTTTCATGCCACGGCAAAAGGACCGCCTCCTCTGCCTTTGTGCCAGGAGGAACAGGAGGAGCACTGCCAGAGCCCTGCAAAATGACCTCCAGCAGGCCACAAATGTGCATGTGTCTGCACAAACAGTTAGAAACCGACTCCATGAGGATGGTACGAAGGCCCAAAGTCCAGGATGGGGGTTGTGCTCATAGCATAACACCATGATTCTTGGCATTTGCCAGAGAACACCAGAATTGTCAAATTTGCCACTGGCGCCCTGTGCTCTTCAAAGATAAAGCAGGTTCACACTGTGCACATATGACATGTGAGTCTGGAGAGGCCAGTTTGGCAGTAGGTCAGTAATGGCGTGGGGTGGCATTTCTTTGGAGGGCTGCACAGCCCTCCATGTGCTCGCCAGAGCTAGCCCGACTGTCATTATATACCGAGATGAGATCCTCAGACCCCTTGTGATACCATATGCTGGTGCGGTTGGCCCTGGGTTCCTGCTCATGCAGGACAATGGTAGACCTCATGTGGCTGGAGTGTTTCAGCAGTTCCTGCAAGATGAAGGCATTGGAGCTATGAACTGGCCCACCCGTTCCCCAGACCTGAATCTGATTGAGCACATCTAGGACATCATGTCTCGCTCCATCCACCAACACCACAGATTGTCCAGGAGTTGGCGGATGCTTTAGTCCAGGTCTGGGAGGAGATCCCACAGGAGATCATCTGTAACCTCATCAGGAGAATGCCCAGGTGTTGTAGGGCGGTCATACAGGCACGTGGAGGCCATTACATCAAAGTTGGATCAGCTTGTAGTGTGTTTTTCCATTTTAATTTTGTGTGTAACTCCAAATCCAAGCCTCCATTGGTTAATACATTTGATTTCCATTGATAATTTTTGTGTGATGTTGTTGTCAGCACATTCAACTTTGTACAGAACAAAGTATTCAATGAGAATATTTCATTCATTCAGCTCTAGCATGTGTTGTTTGAGTGTTCTCTTTATTTCTTTGAGCAGTGTATATTATGAAAAATATATATATATATATGGTGAGGGGGATGTCGTCACGTACCAGCCACATGAGCAAGTGGCTAAGGTTCATTGACAACATCCCGATCAATTGTTCGTCCCCCAAAAAAGAATTCAGTGCATTTGTGACAGTAGTCAACCAAACCGATTTGTGTCTAAAATTTAAAAGCAAAATAGATCCAAAAGAGATGGAGTTGGATTGTGAATGGAAAATAAAATCATAACCGCTGTATATCGAAAACCGACAGGCATCAATACACTACTAAGGTGGAGAAAGCTGGCACCCAAACCCTCTCAAAACAGGCATATCAATCGGGCAGTACTTGAGACTGCTATGTTGATGCTAAGCTTTAGAGAAGATGAGGAGGGAGGAGAGTTGAGAAAAAAGCTGCTGAGACAAGGATACCAGCAAAAAAAAAAAAAAAAAAAAAACATTTTAAAAAAGAGAGAGCATTAAATGACAATAGGGAACAACTACTGGCTCCAAGAGTAAAATAAGAGGAGCCATCACAAAGTCCACATATAATTGGGACCTACAATAAACTGATCTAAATAGTAATCATTGAAAAAAAAATCTTACTGCTTTGTGGCTGTATAGTTTGGCACCTTTTTCATATAGCTGGCTTTGTTGCTATTTGATTATTTTGCCACTTGGCTACTGTGGTTACAAAGTTTTTGGGAGGCACAGATCGTCCACAAAGTGCAATGACCATATAAATGTTTAAGGGTGTATTCATGGGTACAGGATCCGCAGCAGATTTGATGCTGTGTTCAGTTATTTAGATCAAATCTGCTGGGGATCCGCACCATCAAATCTGCTGCCATGCAGTACATGTGAAGCAACATGTAAAAACAGACTATAGTACAACACCTGAGAAAGGGGCCTTGAAATGCGTTTTGTAAAACGCTTGCACAACACCGCTAAGTGAGGGAGCCTGCATATACTTTATATATACTTTATAAGTTATATCACGATCTGGCGATACTACACCATGGAGCGCTGTCTTCACTTCTCTTTCTACATCATGTTAATGACTTTCTTTTAATGTAAATGTCAAGTAAACTCTTGACGATGCCTTACCATATGTCATGCAATGGCATCCATCACTGATAGGGTCACATTTTAAAAAATGTATATGTTTAAAGGGAAATTGTCACCTCTAAATCACATATGAAACTTCAAGCATGCTTCCATAGTTATTCACTTACATTAATATGGTACATTGTAATAAATCCAAGTTGCAAAAATAAATATAGTAGCAATGACTCTCCACAATCGTAGCATTTTTTCTTTAATGCCACAGACTGACCATGGATACAGAGCTAATGCACAGATCACTGTGAAATGTATGGAGTAAAAGGCAATCAGTCTATAATCTGTGCACTTAGACGTATGAAAATAATGACTCTTTATATACTTTTCAGTGGTAAACATATATTTTACAATTGTTTCTTGCTGCCGCTCAGATAAGTTCATATATAAATATGTAGATAAATATGATACATCTATACATAGCTGGGTAATTATGTTATACTTGGTATTTTTAAATTAAATGTACTCATGGCATTTAGGGATCCAAATGAAATACATAGATAGAAATGTAATTCCTTAAGGCCCTTGACTGTTTACAGACAATGACCCTTTATGTTTATTTATGGACGTCTCTCGTAACCCTTGCTACTTCACCTTTTACAAACACATTTTAGGCACAGTCATAATAACTAACGTGGCCTTTTTATCTTTCAATATAATAATTCACATAGAACAGACAGGTTTGCATAAACAGCTGCTGTCCCTGTTGCCCTGTGTACATTAAACAACCCATGTCTCCGGTGACCAGGACAAGATAATGCAGGTTTCAGCTTTGATTCTGCACTGCTATTTATTTTCATCTTATACTCAACCACACAGAGGTCATCGGCAGCCTAGGCTGTATACATATTTAGAGTGCCATGTTTGCGGTTATATGGAAAGTATAAAAAAATTTTTTTTTCCATCATCTTGACATTAACCCCTTCATGACTGGGCTAATTTTCTTTTCTTTTATTTCAATAGTGTATTCCTCCTTGGGTTCTAAGAACCATAACTCTTTTATTTTTTTATTTTTATTTTTTAAAGCATCCTTTATTTTATCATATTTAATATAGTATGGCCCAACAGAAGCACACAATAAACGAACAAGTCAGCCAAAAGACCTGATCACAGGAAAGGTATCAATGCTCCCACTCCCCCTTTTGATCATAGCAGGAAGTTTTAATTGAACCAGCGACTCTATGCTCTGACAGGCTGAACAGCCATAAAGCCCGGATGCCTCCCCCCTCTCTCTAGATGGAGTACTGGAAGAGCAGTGGAGGCATGTATATAAAAGATGTAGTGTCCCACTAAGCTTACACCTAGGTAAAACTGTCTCTATCAGGTGTCAAAGTTAGTGCACTTAACTGTTGTGCCCTACTCCAACCACTAGGTGTCACACTCCCCTAGAGAACAGCTGCAGTTGACCAGGAAGGTTTAGATATATTGTACACACCCCCTTTCTTATACACCAGACTGCCCATGGTTAGGGAGTTTAGGCCAGGCAGGACGTGTGAACACTTGTTCCAGAGCTAGTAACCACCACAACTAGACTCAAACCCCAGGGTAGCCGGAGATAAGGGAATAACCTTACGACTAACAGTAATCTTAATATAGGACATCTGTGACGATCAGCCAGTGGCGGTGAAGCTCCGGCCGCAAGACGATACCGCCACACCCCTAGCAGCCTGGAAGCCAGGACATCAGGGATGCCGTCAGCGTGCCCCCTGCACCCAGCCAGACCGACTCCTGACAATTGATTTCTGAAAAAAAATTAAAATGACAGTTACACTTTTAAAGCATTCTTTTGCTTTTACAGATCTATACAATACTACTGTATTAATTAGTCATTTAAATTAGTACAAATACAAGTTCTAGTACAACCAGCCTGAGATGACCAATTGGAACCCTATAATTGCGTTATCGGGTGCCCATCGAAGCTCTGACATAGTGGGCACCTGTTTGACCACCTTCTAACTGCCATTGTGGCTACTAATTGCAGCATTAGGGGGTTAAACGACTGGCATGAGGGTGATCACTGATGTCAGTCATTAGAAGCGATATCAGCCCACTCTATATAGCCTTTCTCAACCTGTTCCATTAATTTATGTAGGGCAAATTTATATTTTTAACAACAGGTTGTTCTACTTAGATGCCAAAAATATGTATGTATGCAGCTTGCGGTATTTTTCCACAGGAGTGGATAATAATAATAATGTGTGCTTTAGGTCATAGGCTTTGGGGGGAGGGCATGGGCGGCCAAACCAGCCACATTATTCTACACTGCTGTCAAATGGCACTGCAGTGTAGCACATAGCTTAGGGGCCTACTGGAAAATCCTACGATACAGTGATGGGCCCTTGAATAATGTGTTGCACTGCAGAGCAGTTCTCCTAAATCAGCTGTGAAAATGACTGCCAGTTTGACAGAACTGCGGTGAGCACCTATTCAACTGTATCAGACATCGCTCATACGGTGGACAAACCAGGGTCCAGGGTATATTTAATCCGCCACTGTTCTGCCCCAAGACAAATCATTTCTAATATCCTACTCAAATACTTCCAAATACCATATATATTAATGTGCATTCTAAAGAAATATTTTTGTACATTACATTAATATCCTATACTGTTTTTGTGTGGGCCCACAACCTATAATTTTATCAACAGAAATATGTGTGTAATTACCTCCCACACAATAGATGAAAGTAATTTGTTTCCTACAGCATGTGCACGTCTAACATACCCTATTTAGGTAGGTTTCTATATACCCACAGTATTACCCTTTATCTATTTAAGTGCATATTTTATAGTAAAGGAGTTGTCCAGAGAAAACCACAATTTGCTGCAGAGTTGATGAAAAATAATAACCATACTACTATGTACCTACCTTCTCTGGAAGATGGTACACTAAGGGTACTATTACATGGAACGATAATAATCGGCCGATTCTCGTTCCATGTGATAAATACAACGGGCCGTGTAATAGGCCCAGTAAACTCGTGCTGATCTAACAGATCGCCGCTCGTTTACAGTTATTATCGGGCCCCCATCGGCCAGTGTAATACTACCCTAACACTTCTGTTCCCCTGCTGTTCTCTGCTGCCCACTCAGCCAATCAGGGGCAGCAGTAGTGTCCACCTTCATCACTAATTAACAAATGTATGAGCAAATGTATCAGTAATGACAGCTGTATTGCCACACTGTCATGTTTGCTTGTGTTATTCATGCTAATTTAGAACACATATATCTGCTGCCAATAGATTTAGCAGGTTTGCCTGCATTATTTCATTTAACTTATCCTAACTAGAGATGAACTAACCTCGAGTACACTCCAAGGTTCCTCCGAACTTTCAGCATTTGATTACCGGTGCCTGAAGAAGTTGGAGTAATAGAGATTTTTAAATAGAAGTAATTTTCAAATCTGAATAACTTACTGGAATCAATTGATTAAAAGAAAAAGAATTCTCCCCAGAAGTCCCCCTTTAAGTGACCTTGAAGGGAAGTCCCTGGCACTTGGGCTCACAACCAAATATCTTTGGTTTTCAAGGATTTCTTGCAATGCTTTCAAAATTAGTATCATTCTCTCTTCTGCAAACCTTTTTGTTAATGTTATGAAAACTTGGATACTTTGGAAAACTTTGCTTCATCCATAAATATAACTTTTTCCAGTGATGTACACTTCTAGCCCATGTCAACTTTTGCTCTTTGGAGTGTCTTGTACTTGATTCAGCATATTCTTGTGTTGTTTTTAGCGTTGATCTTTTGATGGTCTGGTCAGTTTTACTGTACCTGATCATGCATCGGGCCCTTGATGGCAAAGGATTTTTTGCCACATATAGTCTTTGCTTTTGACACTTTCACTCAGTCCTGATGTAATTTATCATGGTGCTACTAAGTGTGAGATGTTCTGCTCGAAACCCAAGGCACAGGTACAACTCTCTGTTCGACAGAACAGTAGATCCACCAAGAGTCTTTGAATATGTGCTTTAATAGAAAGAAAAACAGAAAGACATCTGACCTCTTTGCTCAAATTTGTAAATGTCACAAATGCTATTTGAATAGTAACCTAGAAGTATCACATACTTTTGAGTATGTCTTTATTTTACCGTTCATTACTTTTCTGTTAGTTTTTCACAATTCTAAAATGATTGATGGACAGATATTTGTTCAGCCTTGTCCAAAGTGCTAGCGTTTGATATATACGCATTATTTTTAATACCTAGTTCCTTTTCTGTTCTAGAGAACAGAAGCAGTTGGTTCAATACACTTCTTGCTGGCAGTCCAGCGTGATAAACGTTATCCTGTCTAAAAATTTGGATTTGTTATGAGGAATTATGTCTACTCCTGGAGAGTAATGATTTCTTGGGTGGATTCATTATAGGAAGGACGTAATTGTTACTAATGAATGATTGGTTAGAAGTCCTACTAATGATTACTATCTTATGCTTCACAGATCATTATAGTCCATTACCACACTACAGCCTGTTTGCCAAGGTGATCATTTGCTAAAGGAGTTAGACAAGTTTTAGGCAGCAGGTCAATGAAACTGCTAATCCAGATGCATGTTTTTCCATTTGGTCTTAATCCCTTCCTGCTGCTTCTAGGCAGACGTTATTGATACTAAGTGGCCATTCCCTCATTATAATAGAGGAATGAATCGTTTAAATTGCACTTCAACTAATTTGGGATTTGTAGGATCTAGTCTAAGTGCGTAGATTCATTTTAATGGAATGCAAGCCAAGCAACATGAAAGCAAAACAAAGGTCCAACATGTGGTTGGATGATGTCTTCTTAAAAACTATTAAATGTTACAAAACATTACTGACTGTTTATGTAGATTATAATACCTTCAATAAGCAGTCTTAAAGCATACCTGTACTTTTAAGGGAATGTACCATCAGGCCCAGGTTGAAGCACTGGAGGCGGGGCGACCCACCCCCAGTGGGAGGAAACCCTAGCCCCTCTATGAAACTACTCCATTAGAATCAATGGAGCACTATCATAAAGGGGTGAGGATTTCCTGCCACTGGGGTGGGTCGGCTCGCCTCCAGTGCTTCTTCCCGGGCCTGATGGTACATTCCCTTTTTTTTTTTTAAAGATTTTATTTAAATTTTGCATATAGAAAACATACATAAGCAAAAACAAAGACGGGCACAGTCCGCCCTGTATATTCTGCGGGGGTGTACGCCCACAGGGAACCGCAAGAATACATATGGACATAATATTGGATAACCCAACCAAGAGGCAACAATAGGTATGTAACATCCCAAAAAACCAAGCTGCCTGCACATACGTGCGGCTACAAAGCTGGGGGCGAACAGAGCGTACAAAACACACATACTCAATCACTCACTCACAAGACAAAGACATACCACCCACACACACCGCGGCACCCACCTCCCCCCTCCATCATGAACCACAAATAAATTTAATCATCCACTGTGACATCAAGCATGAGCCAGTGAATCCAGATTTTTTTGAACTTCCTAGGGCACTTACGGTGTTCATACAAGGCCTCATATAGGGGGACGTACATGTTAACTAGCTGTTTCTATCGGGTCAAGGGGGGGGCATCGGGACATTTCCACTCCATCGCTATAATTTTCTTAGCACAGAATAGAAGAAAACGTATGAACACCCTGTAATATTTGTTTTGCGTGATTTCGTTGATAATACCCAGTAAGCAGACCTCAGGAGTGCACACTAGCGGAAAGTCAAAGTGGTCGGACAGAAATTGCAGTATCAAGCGCCAAAAGGCCTGAATTTTAGGGCATGACCACACTGCATGCATAAAGGTACCAACCTCAGCCTGGCATTTGAAACAGGTATCCGAAACAGATGCCCCCATCTTCCTGAGCCTCTCCTTCCACTGCCGATCGCTCAGAGAAGGGATATCCACCACCCACCTCTCGTAGGCCCTCCGGAATGGGGAGGTATCCTCCCGACACAACAGTAGGTAGCTATGTGTTAGGGTTTTGTCAAGATCTGGTGAGCCCAGCAGCTCCTCAGCCGGAGTGAACTCCAGGGGGGACCGTGAGGCTACCAAACTGAGCCTGGACAGCATGTCGTAGTTGAAGATAATGAAAAAAGGCTGTGCGAGGTACCCCATATAGTTCACACACGGCAGAGAAGGAGCGGAACACACCGTCTGAGGAGAAAAGATGGGACAGGTAACGGACCCCATGTTTACCCCAGAGGGAAGCTCCCGGAAGGCCAACGAGTTCTGGCAGATGAGGATTTAGCCACAAAGGCGTGCGAGGGGAAAAAAACGCTGAGGGCGTTCGCTTTTGCACCGTCGCCCACACCCTCTGCACCGTGGCCAGAGGAGGACGCCAAGATGCAGAGGGGGTATACCTATACAAAGTATTTGCCAAACCCTCATAGGATCCCACCATTGCCCCAGCCAGTGCCACCGCCGCGTTTCTGAGGTCCAGGTCCAGCCACCAGTTTGCATAGACCAATTGGGAGGCCAAAAAATAGAGATACATGTTGGGAGCTGCCAGACCCCCCTGATGCCTGGGCGCTAGGAGGTGCGCATAACCTATTCTAGGAGACCTGCCCTGCCAGTAGAAGAATCTCAGAATCTTATCCAGATCCGCAAAGAACTTTGTAGGGAGGAAAATAGGGGAGACATGAAACAGGTAAAGGAACTTAGGCAAGAAGATCATTTTAAAGATGTTGATTCTACCCAGTAATGACAGCGGAAGCGATCCCCATTTCTGTAGGCGGAGATCGGTTGCTGACAGGAGAGGAGTTAAATTTAGGGGCAGATAACTATCTAAAGAGGCTGTGACCTCCACACCTAGGTAACGGAACTGGCGGGCCACTATTAGATTATCCGGGAGGCCAACGGGCAGGGGGAGGGAAAGCGCCAGGGGCATCAACACCGATTTGGACCAGTTCACAACTAGACCAGATATACGGCTAAAGTCTTGTATGGAGGACATTAGGGCAAGGAGGGAAGGGCCCACATCCGCCAGGTACACCAGGGCATCGTCTGCATACAACGACACCTTTTCAACTATCGAACCCCTCTGGAGGCCACGGATGGAGGGTGAGGCCCGGATGGTCGCTGCCAGCGGCTCCATGGCAATGGCAAAGAGCAGCGGCGATAGCGGGCATCCCTGCCGAGTCCCCCGCCCCAGAGAGAAAGAAGTGGAGATATCCATATTGGTGCGTATCCTAGCCGTGGGTTCAGTATACAGTAATCGGACCCAAGCCCGGAACCTCGGACCAAATCGCATTCTGCCAAGAAGAGACCACAGATAGGGCCACTCGACCGAGTCGAATGCCTTGTGTATGTCTAGGCTAAGGACATACCCAGGAATTGCATCTGATACACTGGCAGCGATGTTCATAAATAAGCGGGAAATATTAACATCAGTAGCTCTTCTCGGCATGAACCCGGTCTGGTCAGGATGGATCACTGAATGTGCTACACCGTTCAGCCGCATCGCAAGCACCTTAGCCAGGATTTTGACATCTACTGTGAGAAGCGAGATAGGCCTGTATGAGGATGGGGATAGTGGATCTTTGTCCGGTTTTAGGAGTAGAACGATCAGGGCCTCACGAAGGGAGCTCGGAAGGCGGCCTACCTCCAAGGAGTTATTATACATATTAAGGAGATGTGGGGCCACCGTCCCAGCATTATTTTTGTACCAATCTATGACTATACCGTCTGTACCCGGTGTTTTCCCCAAGGGCATAGATTTAATCGCCTCCGTTATCTCCTCGACAGTAAGGGGGGCCTCGAGAGTTTCCACCTGCGAGGAAGTCAGGGTCTCTAAGGGGACTTGATCTAGAAAGGCAGCCCTGGCCGAAGAGTCGTCCGGGCAGTGGGGAGAATAGAGGTCACAATAAAAGGCCCTGTAAACCAAGTTAATGAGTGCGGGGTCGGCCACCAAATCTCCACGGTCGTTAAGGACACAGGGGATGGAAGCCACCGGGCGTTCCGCTCTCGCCAGGTATGCCAAGAGCCTACCATTCTTGTCACCAAACTCAAACATGGCTGCCTCTGTAGCAAAAAGTTTTTTCCTGGTGCTTTCTTTTTGCAGGATCAGAAGGTCCCTCTGGGCCCTAGCCCATTCCCTCCTTTTGTCCTCTGCCCCAGTAGCGGCCACCACCGGTTCAAGAGAGGCTATGAGGGAGGTCAGAGAGGCCTCCTGTGCTCGGTATATAGATTTTTGGGTGGTGACCCCAGTAACGTATGCCCCTCTGATGGTTGCCTTATAAGCGTCCCATTGAATTAACGGATCCGGGAAATCGGAATTATGCTCCCAATAAGTGGAGTGAGCTACCGACATCGTCTCCTGAACCGCCTCTGAGGTCAACCACCCGGGTTGCATTCGCCACAGTCTGGAAGTGGAAGGGGTAGAAAGCTTAAGAGAGACTAATAGAGCCGAGTGGTCTGAGATTCCCCTACTGGTATAGGACACCTCCCCTATGCGGGGTAGTAAATCAGGTGAGGCAAAAGCCAGGTCAATCCTAGAAAAGGTGCCATGTACTTGCGAGAAGTACGAGTA
This sequence comes from Dendropsophus ebraccatus, assembly GCF_027789765.1. NCBI lineage: Eukaryota > Metazoa > Chordata > Amphibia > Anura > Hylidae > Dendropsophus > Dendropsophus ebraccatus. Next base: position 110,449,195 of record NC_091456.1, on the reverse strand, counting down.
TTTTACCGTCTGAGGGAACCTCCAGCGCCAAACATCCTTTAAATGGAGGGCAGCGCTCCAGGCATTGAGATGGGATGAGGCGGGATCCACACCACTTGTCCGGTCCATACTAGGGTCAGGGACTGCATTAAAGTCTCCAACAACCATGACAGGATCTGCAGGGAAAGAAGCCAGATGAGAAGACACATCATCCAGGAGCGACCCAGAGAAGGGCGGGGGAACATATAGCGCAACCAGAGTAAATGACAGAGACACACATGAACAGTGGAGAATTACATATCGACCAAACTGATCACAAACCACCCGGGAGACAGACAGGGGCAGGGCCTTAGAGATTAGCACTGAGATACCCCTAGAGGATGTAGTATACGTGGCATGGTACCCTTTGGCAATCCAAGCTCTCTTCAAGGCTAATGTTTTCTGTCCGACCACATGAGTCTCCTGTAAACAAATAATATTGGGGGAGTGCTGTTTCACAAAGTTTAGTACCAAGGCTCGTTTAAACTTAGAGTTGAGGCCCCTAACGTTCCAGCTAAGAATTTTGAGGGACGCCATCATACTTGCTAAAAAAGGGGGGGGGTAGCGTCGACCGAAGGGGGAAGCAGTACCGCCGTACACACCACCAGACATTCCACACAACTAACAGGACAGACAGAGGACAAACACAAACCGAGAAACAGGCAAAGAACAGAAACATCCTAGTCAACCTGACTGGGAACCCAACTCCCTGTCTAACACTATATAACTAGCAGTGCAGACCTTAGACCCTAACTAAAGCAACGCGCGGAACTGGCTACCGCCTAAGCCGAGCTAATGTGCTAACACCCACACCTAGTCCTCCTCCCCCCACCCCCCCTGACCAAACCAACTCCCCCCCCCCCCCCAAAAGGGTTTGAACATCTAAAACTAGAACCATTAACTAGAGACCCGGCATTTATGCAGTAGGTACAGGTAGACCCGGGTAATCAGGGCAGGGGGCCGTCAAGAACAAACCAGGCCCGAGTCCTCAGTCCGGAGGATGAGCATGTGGAGCCGCCTCCACCCACTCCAGGGCTGTAGACGGGGACATGAAGAACTTCGTGGTGTCGCCATCCACCACTCTGAGGCGAGCAGGATACATCATAGAGTATTTGTACCCTTTGGCTCGAAGTTTGGTGCGGACCTCCGTGAATTGCGTGCGTTGCTTCCGTATCTCTACGGAGAAATCCGGATAGAAGGATACTCTATGGTTATCCACAAGAACGTCGCCTTTTAGTCGGACCGCTCGTAGGATGGCATCTCGATCACGATAGTGGAGCAGTTTAATCAGGAATGGTCTAGGGGGGGCACCCGGCTGCGGGGGCCTGGTGGGGATGCGGTGGGCACGCTCGATCGTGAAGAATTCAGAGAAAGTCTCAGCAGGTAAATTTTGACGCAGCCACTGTTCAGTGAAAGCCACAGGATCCGCACCCTCCGTTTTCTCCGGGAGCCCCACAATACGCACATTGTTTCTACGCAGCCTGTTCTCAAAATCTTCAGCACGGGCCATGACAACCTTCACCTGCCGTTGCAGATCCACAATTTGCGCAGGAATGGGACGGACAGTATCTTCAACCTCCGAGACCCTCCTTTCCACCTCAGAGGTTCTCTCTCTAATCTTTTGGGTTTCATGTCTGAGGATAACGAAGTCTTGGCGAAGCTCGTCCACCTTGGAGACTAGCATTGATTGACAAGTGTTTATCGCAGCCAGGATTTCTGAGAATTTCCCGTCGATTGCCGTGGTCGAGTATTGGGAGCGCTCCGGGGAGTGCAGTCTGGGTGGGCTGGGGGAGCCTTCAAAACAGGACTCACGGCTTTCAGGAGAGACATCTCTGCAGACCTGGAGAATCGTTCAAGTTGTTTGGCCGCCTGAGCAGCACGCGGGCTGCGTGACCCTGAGGCCCCGTCCATTTCCTCAGGCCCAGAGTCCCCGTCAGATGGAGGACGGGAGGGAATCACTTGGGACGCCTTCCCCTTTTTGGTACATTCCCTTTAAAAATAATTTTGCATGTTTTAGTTAATCCTTTAAAATGGTGTTAAGATGATTTTAGTACTCTCACTGCTGTTGTTGAACAATGAGAGTCACCTCCATGGTGCACAGCTATTTCTCATTCTCAAAATTTGAGGGGGTAGAACCAGAGCTGGGTTGCTGGCTCACACCTGGATTACCTTTATCTTTTATTTCTCTGCCCAATCCCAGGACACACCAACTCTTCCCTGTTATGTCATGACATATTGCTGAAGTGAGTGCACTATAGTGAATAGACTGGTACTGTTTAGAAATGTGTTACAGAACACTACTATAGAGGGCATGTATGGCTTTATGGTGCATTGGGTTTGCAAAGTGGTATGTGACTGGAAAATAATTCCACAACAGGATCACAAGAAGGAGGAGGTTATGTCACTAAAGTAGCTCTGGTCTACAGTCCCTGACAGAAGTTCTGTCGCTTATACACATTGTTTAAACCAAAGCTTATAACCTGACTTAAAATTAATCCATTGGTTTTTAAAATGACCTGTATGAAAACTTAAACCGTCCCAAATTATTATTTTTTTTAAACAAAAATAAATGTGCTTCACTGCGTGAAATATTGATCATTTTAATGAACACAGAAAGGTCAGATTTTTGCAAGACAAAAGTTTTGTCCCCAACAAAAAGTAATGTGAAAATCAAACAAATAATTCACTTCAAATACAAAGATATGTTTCAAAACATTGGTGAATGAAGTTGTGTTGCTATTAGAGCCATATTTAATATTTTTGTGCGACTTCCATGAGCTTGAAGGATGGCATCCATGTGTTTCGACAATAATTCCTACAATTTATTGATGATGTCATCAGAAATAGCAAGATTTTTTGGTTATCTCCAAGCTTCCTCTTACGTCTCTTATGTTTGGTGACTGGGCTGGCCAGTCCTGGAGCACCTTGATCTTCTTTGCCTTGAGAAACTTTGATGTAGAGATGGATGCATAAGATAGAGAACCATCCTTCTGTAAAATTTGACCCCTTTTATGATTGGGAATGTAAGAGGTAGTTAATACTTCTTAATATTTTATGCTATTGATATTGCCTTCCACCTTGAGGGTGCCTTCACACGTACCGACGCTGCGAGTCGGCTAGGTCCTGGCAGATCACTGTCACTACATACACGCAGCGGTCTGAACGACCGCTGCGTGTATGTAATTCTGCCGGCCGCTTAACCCCTTCTGATGCCGCCCGCTCCGCACTGTATACATACCTCCTCGCTCCACGGGGTCCCGGTGTCCTGCTCTCCCGCCCGGCCAATCAGTGGCTGTGGCAGGGCAACACACTGATTGGCCGGGCGCGAGAGCAGGATGCCGGGACCCCGTGGAGCGAGGAGGTATGTATGCGGAGCGGGAGGCGGGCGGCATCAGAAGGGGTTAAGCGGCCGGCAGAATTACATACATGTATGTGTATGTAGTGACATACATGTATATGTAGTGACAGTGATCTGCCAGGACCTAGCCGACTTGGTACGTGTGAAGGCGCCCTGAAAATGTTTCGCACACCCCCATACTGAATGTAACCCCACACCATGATCTTTCCACCACCAAATATGGGTGTATCTTGGGCTCCAGTAGGTCTTCTGCAGTATTAGCGGTTGCTGTGGTGTAATTTAACTGAAGAATTATCTGAGAAATCCACCTTCTGCCACTTTTCCAGCGTCCATCCATTTAGCAGGCTGTGGGTCTTGGCAAATGCCACATGGTTTTTTTTATTGTCTTTTGTTTAGTGCTGGCTTCTGGGCACTGATTCTACCATGGAGGCCAATTTCAGACAGAATCCAACAAACTGTTTTAGTTGACACAGGGACTTTAGGTGATCAGGCCTGTTGGAGCTGTGCTGCAGTGGAAGAGGGTCTGGCTTTTGATTTTCGAACCAACAAACGTTCCTCCTAAACTGTTGTCTTGCAGGGTCTGCCGAACCGAGTTTGTCAAAAACATCACTTCAGTCTCTTCAAAAAATGTTTTAATTCTTTGTACTTGTCACATTTAAGGTGCCAGCCTTATCTGCTGTGGATCTGGTCTTTAGCCTCTTTATAATGAAGGCTTTGGTTGCAGGGTGGATGTTTGGCATGTTGTCAGAGGTCAAGTTGCAGTTCAAGTGAAGGCCTGGGGTGCTTCAGTTCTTTACATACACACTCCCATACATACACATACATACACACACACATTCTAAAACCAATGGATACATTTTAAGTCAGTTTATAAGCTTTGGTTTCCACAACATGGATAAGTGACAGAACTTTTGTCAGGGACTGTAGGAGGGAACCACTGCTGTCAAGGTAAATGGGGGGGGGGGGTGATTATATTCAGGACAGGCTCATGTGCTTAGTCTAGCCTTTCTTCTCACCATAACACTAGCTAAGACCCACCTCCACGTCCTGTGAACTGTCTTTGTCTCTACGCTTTTAGAGACAGAATTCTAACAAAAGGCAGGGGGGAGAGGAGATTATATTCAGGATTCAACTCTCTGTAAATAGTAGGAACACAAGTATTCACACAGGTGTCCAGAGTGTTATAGATGGTCAGTGATAAGAGGGAAAAATTAACCCCTTAAGTACACATGCTGTACTTGTACAGCATGCATCCGCTAGGGGGATTCAGAGAGGGGTTGCACCGTGACCTCACTCTGTATTCCACTATGAGCAGCCAGGGACTACAGCTATAAGTGGGCGTGGGCCAATCGCTTTGCCCGCTAATTAGACATTTAAATGCAGCTGTCAAAACTGACAGCTGCATATAAATATCCTTAAAACGCTTTATTGGTGGTGCATGGGGTGGTGATCAGGCTCCCCCTAAAGTAGTTAAATTTTTAAAAGTTTTTTTAATAATAAAAAAGCCCCTTCCAAATTAAAAAGTTTGAATCGCCCCCCTTTTGTCATTTCGTAAATAAAAATAAATAAATAAATAATGAACCAGTTTGGTATCGCCATGTGTGTAATTGCCCAAACTATTACATTATCACATTCCTGATAAGGCACAGTAAATCTAAGTGCCAAAAAATTTCAAAATGCCAAATTGCTGATTTTCTTTCAAATCCAGAAAAGATATAATCAAAAAGTTGCATACAAGCAAACAAGGTTCCAATAAAAAGTACAGATCATGGTGCCAAAAGATGACACCCCACACAGCCCTATAGTTCAAAAAATAAAAGCGTAATAAGCATGGTAATAGAGCAATTTTAAGGAACATTTAGGCTTTAATTTTTTAAAAGCTGTCAAATAAGATAAAAGTTATACAAGTTGCCTATCATTGTAATCATACCAAATTAAGAAACATAGATAATATGTCAGTTTTACCATAGGGCAAATGGCATAAAACCCCCCAAATAAAAAAAATTCTGTTTTATGTTTAATTTCATCACACACATTTTTTTCTGGTCATATTACATAGTAACATAGTAAATAAGGTTGAAGAAAGACAAGAGTCCATCAGGTTCAACCTAGGGAAACCCTACTGTGTCAATCCAGGGGGAGGCAAAAACCCCCATGATGCAGATGACAATTGCCCCATTACAGGGAGAAAATTCCTTCCTGACTCCAATTAGAATAATCACTGGATCAACATATCAACGGAAATCTAATGCCCATAACTTGTAATATTATATTTTTCAAGAAAAGCATCCAGGCCTCCTTTGAACTTATTTCATGAATCGGCCATGACAACATCATGTGGCAGAGTTCAACAGTCTTACCGCTAGTACAGTAAAGAACCCGCATTGATGCTGATGGTGAAATCTTCTTTCTTCTAAATGTAGAGGATGCCCCCTTGTCATGGTTACAGACCTAGGAGTAAAAAGACCACTACAAAGATCTCTGTACTGTCTATTCATATATTTGTACATTGTAATCAGATCGCCCCTAAGACGTCTATTTTCTAGCTTAAATAACCCCAAGCTTGATAACCTGTCTTGGAACTGTAACCCACCAATTCCCTTAATGACCTTTGTTGCCCTCCTCTGCACCCGCTCCAGTTCCGCAGTGTCCTTCTTATATACCGGTGCTAAAAAACTGTACACAGTATTCCATATGTGGTCTGACCAGTGATTTATAAAGAGGCAAAACTATGTTCTCATCTTTAACATATATGCCTCTTTTGATGCATCCAATTATTTTATTAGCCTTGGCAGCTGCTGCCTGGCACTGATCACTAAAGTTGAGTTGACTGTCCACCAATAGCCCCAGGTCCTTTCGGAAGCAGTTTTAACCAGTGTCTTATTATTTAGCACATATCTGTACTTATTATTTCTACGGCCCAAATGCATAACCTTACATTTATCCACATTAAACTTCATTTGCCATTTTACCGCCCAAGCCTCCAGCTTCTCCAAATCTCTGTAACATGATATTATCCTCCTCTGTACTGATTACTTTGCCCAGTTTAGTTATCATCTGCAAAAATGGAGATTCTACTCTGTAGCCCCTCTACAAGATCATTATTAAAAATATTAAAAAGAAATGCACCCAACACTGACCCCTGTGGTACCCCACTAGTAACTAAAACCCAATTTGAATAGGTTCCATCAATGACCACCTTCTGTTTTTTATGACGCAACAAGTTACTTTACCCATTTGCATACGCTTTCCCCCAGTCCCAGCATCCTCATTTTGTAGATTAATCTTTTATGCGGCACAGTATCAAATGCCTTTGAAAAGTCCAGATACACAACATCCACAGCCTCCCCCAGGTTCAGTCTATAACTTACCTCTTCATAGAAGCCGATCAGACTAGTCTGACAGGACCGATCCCTCATAAATCCATGCTGGTGCTGCGTCATAAGATTATTTTCATTAAAATACTCCAGTATAGCATCTCTTACAAACCACTCAAATACTTTACCTACTATAGATGTTAGACTTACGGGCCTGCAGTTTCCAGGATCACACGGGTCTGTCTAACACAGTACTTAATTTTTGCAAAACTCTAGGATGGATACCTTCTGGGCCCGGTGACTTATGGATTTTAATGTTTTAAGGCGTTACCCCACTTCTTGTTGTGTTAGGCAGGTGAGATTTATGGGAGGATTTACATTATCCCTAGTCATGTCGTCTGTTATGGGATTCTGCTCTGTGAATTCAGTAGAGAAGAATGTATTTAGTAGATTGGCCTTTTCCTCTTCCCCCTCCACCATTACACCCAGATTATTTTTGAGGGGACCAATATTTTCTGGTTTTAAGTCTTTTGTTATTTATGTAGGTGAAGACCATTTTGGGATTCCTTTTACTTTCTGTGGCTATCCTTCTTTCTGTTGCAATTTTTGCTTCTTTTATTTGTTTTTTACACATTCTTTTCTTCTGTCTATAGTTGCTCAATGCTTCCCCACTACCTTCTTGTTTTAGTAATCTGAATGCTTGTTTCTTATCATTTACTGCACCCCTAACAGTTGTAGTTACCACATTGGTTTTCTCATATTTCTACTACTTTTATTCCCATATGTTATGTGTCGTTCAGACGATTTACCAAGGATTCTCTTAAATATGTCCCATTTCTCCCATTTCTACTTTTATTTCCGAAGGCATTCCCGCAGACTATGTCCCCAAGGTCCTCTCTTAGTTTTTGGAAATTAACCTTCCTGAAATATAAAGGGGAACTCCAGGTAGAGGTTAAAAAAATTAAACTTCTGCAGAAGCATAAAGCATTACTTACCTATCTATCCCAGTTTTGAAACTACCAAAAATCCATTTGTTTTGGGGGGTTTTGTTCTGTTTTCTGTTTCTGCACTTCCTGGTTAAGCAGTTATACACAGTACTACAGGTCCCAGAATGAAATGCTTTCCCTCAGCTGTTCATCACAGTCCCCCACCCTGCACATTCTCCACCCAAATGTATTGCAGAACATCTAGGCTGTGTTCACACATTGCAGTTTCATTGTGTTACTGAATTATTTGCAGTACTTCATCATATAATTGTTGTCCCACCCACAAAGCGCACTGTTACTACCTGTAACACCGCACAGCACAATGTATTCTCTACCTGTAACACCACACAGCACGCTGTAACGCTGATATTGGAATAAAATAAAGAACGTTTAGATTTTTTTTTCTTTTCCTTTCCACGCACATATTATAATCAAGCATCTTATCTTTGAAGTTGAGCCCCACAATAAGGCTCTGATCCATTTACTTGTGTTACTGCATCATTTTTTTTAATACGCTGCAGTACTGCAATGACAGTCCAACATGTGTGAACACAGCCCTAATTTCCCTGCACACTTCTGCACATTCAGAGAAATCAGTGCAACACCTGCTTCTGGCTGGTCAGAGATGGTGAATCACTCAGGGGATTGGGTGATCCAGCCAAGCCTCTTGTGACATCACGTCCTGCCCCCTGTCTGCATCATCATTCTGTGCTCAGCAAACACACACAATGTAAGACAGTGGCATAGAATATTTGTCTCCTAAGGTGGGAGAGCAGTGGGAGCAGGAGACAATGTGGATTGGCACAGAGGCCATTTTTCTTCACTTCCTGGATTTCTATCAGCTACCAGTGTGACAGAACCCTACAGGGTAATACATTATTTAGACACATCTATATAACTTTTAATGTACTATTAATGGAAAACAAGTTTTCCTTATCCGGAGTTCCCCTTTAATAATTTTGTAGCCCTTATACTAATCATTTTATTGAAGGATAATTGAAAACTTACTATGTTGTGGTCACTATTACCTAGGTGGCCTATTGGTTAAGATCACATCCAGCAGTGCTCTCCCCCCCCCCCCCCTTGTTGGTTCCTGTACTAGTTGGGAAAGGTAATTATCTTTTACTATTTTCAAAAACCCGCTTCCCTTGCTGGAGCTGCAGGTTTCTTCCTTCCAGTTTATATTTGGGTTGTTAAAGTACCCCATAATAATGACTTCACCCTGCTTTGCTGCCACATCTATTTGTCTTATAAGAAGATTTTCTGATTCTTCCACTATACTTGGAGATTTATAGCTCACTCCTATAAGAATTTTATTATTCTTTGTCCCTCCCCTTATTTTTACCCAAAGAGACTCCACATTTCCATCACTTATATCCTCCTGCAGAATGGGCTTAAGGCAGGATTTAACACATAGGCAGACCCCTCCCCCTTTCTTATTTTTACGGTCATTTCTGAACAGACTATAACCCTGGATATTAACGGCCCAGTCATAGCTCTCATCTAGCCATTTCTCGCTTATCCCCACTATATCCTATTTCCTTTCCACCATTATGAGTTCTAATTCCTCAGCTTTATTAGTGAGGCTTAGAGCATTTGTATACATACATTTAATACGGTTGTCATTTCCTTTTCTCTTATTCCTAGTCTAGTTCCATAATCTAGGCCCAGCTCTCCATCTACTCTGTCTTCACTTACTGTTTAAAAACTCCTCCAACCTCTTAGCCATCTTCTCCCCCAGCACGACTGTCCCTACCGTAGAGCCTGTAACCGACAGAAATCGGCCCAGTTTTCCAGTACCCAAACACCTCTATCCTACACCAGCTCTTGAGCCACTTATTTACCTCCCTAATCTCCCGCTGTCTCTCAGGTGTGGCTCGTGGTACAGGTAATATTTCGGAAAATATCACCTTGGAGGTCCTAGTTTTAAGCTTCCTGCCTAAATCCCTGAAATCGTTTTTTAAGGACCCGCCACCTACCTCTAACTTTATCATTAGTGCCAACGTGCACCATGACTGCTGGGTCATTACCAGCTCCTCCCAGTAATCTGTCAACACGATCCGCAATGTGACGAACTTGAGCGCCAGGTAGGCAACAAACTGTTCGACGATCCCGGTCTTTGTGACAGAGTGCCCTGTCTGTCCCCCTAATAATAGAGTCCCCCACTACCAGTACCTGCCTGGCCTGCCCTGCACTAATTCCCACCTTACGGGAGCAGACACCCCCCTGGCTTTCAGAGGCAGTGTCCTGCTGCAGCAATGCCACCCCTGAATCAACATCCACCTCATCCGCCAATTTGGCAAATTTGTTGGGGTGTGCCAGATCAGGACTAGTCTCCCTTGCACTCTTCCCTTTACCCCGTTTTCTAACTGTGACCCAACTAGCTATCTCTTCCTCCTGTACCTCCATGCTATCACTCTCTCCCCCATCTACCCCTTGGAGCGCTTGCTCATTGAGCAGCAGACCCCTTTCCAGTTTGCCAATGCTTCTCAATCTTTGCAGCTGTTCATTTAGATTCAGGATCTAGTCTTCCAAACCAGCAACATGCACACATGGCAGCACCACAATGGTATGCACCCTCGATCGGTTGATCAAGGATTGCATACATCACACAAGATGTACATTGGACCGCATTGTCAAACATGGAGCTCATTTTTATGGGGATATAAAGTATAAATAAAAAAAAACAAACAAACAACAAAAGCAGCAAACAATTTGTTCAAAAGCAAACAAATTAACAATTTGTTTTCCTCTAGACTCCCCGAATCTGAAGTCCCTGAATATTAAAGTCCCACACTTGAGACAAAAAATTCGCAATCGTTCCGTGTAAACAGTCTTTAAAGCGGCATATCAGCAGATTCTGCCGAGAGAACCTGCTGATATACCGCAAGCGCCCTTTTACCTGAGAAGTTTATAGCAGTTAGAACCGATCCTCTGCAATCTTCCTAAAATCGCTAATTGCCCCTATGCAAATTAGGGGCTGAAGAGCATTTGGGGCATGGCCTGGGTCCGGGAGCCCCACTCCGTCCCGCCCAATCCGCACCCTCCTGTGCCGCCCCCTCCAGTCCATTTTAGCCAGCATAGCCTCCTCCCGTCCCGCCCAGTCCGCCCCCTCTGTCTCGTACCCCCCCCCCCTCCACTGTAGTCTAGCTCACACAGGCAGCATCTCCCCGTACTGCTCAGCCCGCCTCCTCCCTTGCTGCGATGCCCAGCCGTTCAGGACCCCAGCACACTAGGGTGGTCACTGCTACATTTTGCATATAGCAGCAGTGTGATCGGCGTTGGGAGCCTGGGTTGAGCTGGATGGTAAAGCTTCGCCCAGGCTCCCAGCGCCGATCGCGTTCTTGCTATATGCAAACTATAGCAGTGAGCAGCATACTTTCCTGGGCTCCTGATCGACATTAAAGTGCCAGAAGAGTGTCCCCTGCACTGTCCCACCAGCTCGGCCCGCCCTCTCTTATGTCGCTGAGCTGACAGCCTGCTCCCATCCCAGGACTCTTCTGGGGCTTGAATGCCGTTCAGGAGCCCAGGAAAGTATGCTGCTCACTGCTATAGTTTGCATATAGCAAGAACACGATCGGCGCTGGGAGCCTGGGCTGAGCTTTACCATCCAGCTCAACCCAGGCTCCCAGCGCCAATCACACTGCTGTTATATGCAAAATGTAGCAGTGACCACCCTACTGTGCTGGGGTCCTGAATGGCTGGGCATCGGCAGCAAGGGAGAGGGCGGGCTTAGCAGCACGGGGAGATGCTGCCTGTGTGAGCTAGACTGGAGGGGAGGGGGCGGGGGTATGGGACAGATGGGGGCAGACTGGGCGGGACGGGAGGAGGCTATGCTGGCTGAAATGGACTGGAGGGGGCGGGGGAGGGCAGCACAGGAGGGGGCGGACTAGGCGGGACGGAGTGATGCTTCAGGACCCAGGCCATGCCCCAAATGCTCTTCAGCCCCTAATTTGCATAGGGGCAATTAGCGATTTTAGGAAGATTACGGAGGCGCCGAAGAGCGGTTCTAACTGCTATTAACTTCTCAGGTAAAAGGGCTCTTGCAGCATATCAACAGGTTCCGTACGATATGTTGTTCCGTCTAACCGCTGATCATTATGGAAAACACATAGTTTTTTCAAAATCGTTAATCATACGATCGGGCCAATTATCGCTATATGTAAACCCAGCATTAGTCTAGGCTTTCTCCTCAGAATTAATAGCTAAGACCCACCTCCACATCATGTGTTCTGTCTTTGCCTCTGCTTTTAGAGACAGAATCCTCCTAACAAAAGAGAGTGCACAGTAGTGTGCAGGAAAGTGGGACACCTAGAGCCCAAGACTCAAAGGCTTTTTTTCTGGGAAACGGAAGTAAATTACACATATGTTACAGATCATATAGGCCATTGAATGAAAGAAAGGTGTTTGAAATCACAGCAACCATTTAACACATCCATATCTGATTATCATGCAGGTATTGTAAATGCAAGATTGCAAGATTGTCTGAGAACACGTGATGTATGTGAAGAACCCCTTAGTACTAGCAGCTACAAAAAAATAACATTTAACTAATTTGTTTATAGGAAAACACAATGGACAATTTATTTGATGATTAAGTAATACCCTGTGAAACATTTACACCTAATGCCAATCACGGTGCAATATTATGTAGTTCGACCAACTATACTGGCGGGATCTGTTGCCACAAACTGACCCTCTCTTCCACTAAGGTTCTTTTGGAGTGAAGGTAATCATTAGCAGATATGTTGGAAAAATGTAATATGATGATTACAACTGACAGCCCTTATCCATAAAATCCATAAGATTATATTCCTTTAGCACAGCAAATGGACATTGGCCAAGATACTTAATGGTTTGGCAGGGTAGACCAAAACCTAGATATTTTCCAGTTTGGCCATCTTTAAATTAGTCAAATGACAGGAGGAGTGCATTTTTTTTTTTTTTGCTAACAAGCAGACTATTGGAAAAAAGCAGAACATTAAACGGGTCATCTGGGTAACAAAAGCAATATTATAAATGATCCCCCTTCCCAATACCACCCCATGTCTAATATGCATGTATAACCTATCTTGCACTCTTTCCCTGTTTTTTTTTTCTCATTCTTATCCACTCTGGATGTCTAAAATTCTCTACTCCGGGTCCACTCTGACCACATTCAGCTTCTTCTCCCCCCCCCCCCCCCTTTGTAGTCACAGGACATGTGACCTCCTCTCTTGGGGCTGGGTTAGCTGTCTATTGACTTGGTAACCCAACCCCCAGGAGACATCATCTCCATGCATCTGTGCTGCTTACATGTGTCCCTGTGCCTAGGTTTCTGTAATATGAGCAGTTATAGTGCTCTCTCTGCTTGCTGTCAGTGAATGCAGGCATATGTACCTGTCTTTGTGTCACAGCTCTGTATAATGTAAGTGTTACAGATGTTCTTAGAGTCTGGATGGAACTAGAATGATTTCATTCACAGTCAGTAAGCAGAGATCTAAACCTACACTACACTCCCCACCCCCAGTAAACAGATGCCCATTGTGCAGCACATAGCTACACCATTTGTGTGTCAGCTCTGCTACATCATCAGCTAGTATGGAATACATATTGGGGAATTACATATGTGATGCAAAATCAGTGAAAACAACAGTCCTGTGTTTACTGTGCAATGATAATGGCAGCAGTGGGCAGGAAAGAAAGCTAAGAGGGCGAGTACACAAATGGTCCAATCAGGGAAATGCATGATGGGAAATGTAGTTTCCTATCTTGGTTATAGATTGGCTTTTAGAAAGACTTGTAACTCAGTAATGGCAGCAGCTAGGAAGACAGGATATGGCTCAAAATAAAATACTCAGGTGAAATAGGTGAGTAAGATCAGCTAGCATTTCATTTTTTCACTTACCTATTTTTGCTGCTTCTTTTTAGAGAATTGTGAAACCGCAAAAATACATCATAAACGCAAATAAATATATATATACACTACCGTTCAAAAGTTTGGGGTCACATTGAAATGTCCTTATTTTTGAAGGAAAAGCACTGTACTTTTCAATGAAGATAACTTTAAACTAGTCCTAACTTTAAACAAATACACTCTATACATTGCTAATGTGGTAAATTACTATTCTAGCTGCAAATGTCTGGTTTTTGGTGCAATTAGGGATGGTCCGAAACTGCCGAGGTTCGGGTTCGTATGAACCCGAACGCTCGGCATCAGATTCCCGCTGTCTGCCCGCTCCGTGGAGCGGGTGGATACAGCGGGAGGACCCCTATGGCTATGGCTGTATCCCAGTTTTCCAGGCGGTCCTCCCGCTGTATCCACCTTCTCCACGGAGCTGGCAGACAGCAGAATTCATTACCGAGAGTTCGGGTTCGTACGAACCCGAACCGAACTCAGTTCAGACCATCCCTAGGTGCAATATCTACATAGGTGTATAGAGTCCCATTTCCAGCAACACTCCAGTGTTCTAATGGTACAATGTGTTTGCTCATTGGCTCAGAAGGCTAATTGATGATTAGAAAACCCTTGTGCAATCATGTTCACACATCTGAAAACAGTCTAGCTCGTTACAGAAGCTACAAAACTGACCTTCTTTTGAGCAGTTTGTGTTTCTGGAGCATCACATTTGTGGGGTCAATTAAACGCTCAAAATGGCCAGAAAAAGAGAACTTTCATCTGAAACTCGACAGTCTATTCTTGTTCTTAGAAATGAAGGCTATTCCATGCGAGAAATTGCTAAGAAATTGAAGGTTTCCTACAACGGTGTGTACTACTCCCTTCAGAGGACAGCACAAACAGGCTCTAACCAGAGTAAAAAAAGAAGTGTGAGTCCGCGTTGCACAACTAAGCAAGAAGATAAGCACATTAGAGTCTCCAACTGGCATCTTCATTAAATAGTGCCCGCAAAACACCAGTGTCAACATCTACAGTAAAGCGGGATTTTGGCCTTCAGGGCAGAGTGGCAAAGAAAAAGCCATATCTGAGACTGGCCAATAAAAGAAAAAGATTAAGATGGGCAAAAGAACACAGACATTGGACAGAGGAAGACTGGAAAAAAGTGTTGTGGACGGACGAATCCAAGTTTGAGGTGTTTGGATCACAAAGAAGAATGTTTGTGAGACGCAGAACAAATGAAAAGATGCTGGAAGAATGGCTGACACCATCTGTTAAGCATGGTGGAGGTAATGTGATGGTCTGGGGTTGCTTTGGTGCTGGTAAGGTGGGAGATTTGTACAGGGTAAAAGGGATTCTGAATAAGGAAGGCTATCACACAATTTTGCAACGCCATGCCATACCCAGTGGACAGCGCTTGATTGGAGCCAATTTCATCCTACAACAGGACAATGACCCTAAACACACCTCCAAATTGTGCAAGAACTATTTACAGCAGAAGCAGGCAGCTGGTATTCTATCGGTAATGGAGTGGCCAGCGCAGTCACCAGATCTGAACCCCATTGAGCTGTTGTGGGAGCAGCTTGACCGTATGGTACGCCAGAAGTGCCCATCCAACCAATCCAACTTGTGGTTGCTGCTTCTAGAAGCGTGGGGTGCAATTTCTCCAGCTTACCTCAACAGATTAAAGCTAGAATGCCAAAGGTGTGCAATGCTGGAATTGCTGCAAAAGGAGGATTCTTTGACGAAAGCAAAGTTTGATGTAAAAACAATGTTATTTCAAATACAAATTATTATTTCTAACCTTGTCAATGTCTTGACTCTATTTTCTATTCATTTCACAATGTATGGTGGTGAATAAGTGTGACTTTTCATGGAAAATACAAAATTGTTTGGGTGACCCCAAACTTTTGAACGGTAGTGTGTGTATATATATATATATATATATATATATATATATATATATATATATATATATATATATATATATATACCCACCCTTAGCAACAGGTTTCCTTCCCAGGAGGGATATCTGGCTATTCACGTGTTTTGATACATGTATCTGAGGCTCCACAGAACCTGTTTTTGCATATTTAATTTTTTCAGGGGCAACATATCAGTTGAGACTCTTGATTGAGTACTCCATTGGAAAAAATTTTGGCTGATCTCCTTGAGCTCATTGATGTTGATGTTTTTATTATAAGTGAAGCAAATTTATTATCCTAGAATCAGATTGTATTTACTGGTCATATCAAAAATTTATTGTATCAGTGAGGGGGAGAGAATCCTTTAAGGGGAACTCCAGGTAGAGGTAAAAAAAACAAAACATAAAGTATTACTTACCTATCAGTGGTGGAATGACCGCTGCTACGGGGCCTGCCTCATCAAGGGGCCCGGCAGTGCATACTGCCTGTGTGATGTCCCCTGGTTAGCTGTTCTGGACGTTTGTCCTGACCAGGGGCAGACACAGACTGCAGAGGGCCCCTGTGCAAAAAATGTGTTTGGGCCCCCATAACCTATTCGTTTCTCCACCTTTCTGCCTTAAAGGTGCACACATATGTACACCCGAGTATCTGGTACATGTGTCCTGGTTTCTTGGAGGGCCCTACAGCGCAGCACAGATGCCAGGGCCCACTAAAGGATTGTACTGCAGTCTGTGCAGGCCCCAGTGTGGGACTAGGGCACCTGTGGCCCACCAATAGAACTGATCACAAATGGGCCCTTAATCACTGATGGGGCACAGGTGGGAGACATGTACTGTATGTGGCTGCACAGGTGGGATACATGTACTATATGTGGTTGCACAGATGGGGGACATGTACTGTATGTGGCTGTTTATAGGGGAGATGAAAGAGAAAAACAACCATGCTACAGGGGGAGGGGGCACAGTTATTGGCTAAAAAGGCATAAACTTAAAATAAAACTTACAGCACCAGAGAGGGGTGTGGGGGCTCTGTGCTTTCCCTTACACAGTCCACCCTCTATCTTACAACTTCCACCAGCCTCACAGACTCACTGACAATAATCACTCACTGTCAGAGCTGCTGCTGTTGCTCCTCTTCACAGCCATAATCCTGCAGGATCCCTACAGCCCCTGTCACCACATACTCTCTCCACCTCACACAAGGTATGCTGGACAGTGGAGTACAGGAAGGGGGGGGGGGTCTGTCATCACACGCTCTTTTTCCACTCCCTATACCCTAGGGCGAACGGTATAACCCCCTCCCCCCCCCCCCCCAAATATAAAAATTGTGGCTTTTTTTTTCAATCTCACCACACATATAATTTTTCTCTGCTTTCACAGCATATTTTAGGCAAAAATTACATCTGTATATGCAAAGTACAATTAGTGGCACAAAAAATAAGGGCCCATCTAGGTCTCTAGGTGGAAAAATGCATGCACTATGGCCTTATTTACAGGAGGAGAAAAAACTAAATGGGGCACAGGTGGGAGACATGTACTGTATATGGGGTACATGTACTGTATGTGGCTGCTTAGGGGGAGATAAAAGAGCAGGAGAAGTGATATAAAGGATTCCTGCAATTTAAATACATTTTTTTTTTTTGTTATCATGCTCGTTATCCTTCACAGTGATTTGCGAATTCGCTTTGCAAATTTGCTAAAGATGGCTAAACATGTTTTTTGGAGGGTGCAAGGGATTATCCATAATCCCTTGCACCCGTCCAATAAGCTGCAAACCCCACTGTGATGTCGGCAATCCCCCCCCCCCCCCCCCTTCACCTTCTATATAAATTGATTGGCTTCCTGGAGGTGGGCAAGTAACTAGGTGACTGTTGTTCATTATACCAGGTCACTGGGTGCTGGGTGTACATTATAGGAAGTCACTGCTATAGTTTGCCTGTGTTGATAAAAAAAAAATTTTGTATGTGATTTGTGAAATTTCCTTGAAAGTTCAGTATCTTATCACACCCTCTGAAATAGTGGAGATATCATATTTTTAGACTGTAAAATGCACCAGACTATCAGACTAACCTTTGGTTTAGAAAAATAGCAAAAAAATAGCAAAAAATATATTTTGTACAAATTAACCCTTTAAGGATGGAGCCAGTTTACATTTTTGCGCTTAAGTTTTTTCCTCCTCATGTTTAAAAGGCCACTGCGCCTGCATATTGTCCCCTACAGACCCACATGAGCCCTTATTTTTTGCTACACCAATAATAATTTGCAAATACAGACATAATTTTTGTATAAAATATGCTGCAAAACAAGGTGTGAGCTTTCCTCTACCAAGTTCCACCTCACTGCACTACACTTAGACACAGGAACAGTGTATGTATGTACGTACTGTATGTATGTATGTAAGCTGCAGGTGAACCAGGTACAAGCTTCTGGTGGTAAAGAGCAACTCCATTTATTACAGCAGTCACCCAGCATGGCCGCTTACTGACAAGCTTGAGAGCAGGACAGGAACATTGGCAGCTAGCCCTGATTCACTCTGCCCCCTGACCCTCATCCACATCCTGCAGAGAACCCATCCACTGGGGGGCACAAACTTTCTCCTCAAAAAGTTGTCATACAGGTCCAGTGCTCTATCCCTGTGGTCCCATCCCACCACAAAGACTCCTGTCATACAGGTCCAGTGCTATATCCCTGTGGTCCCATCCCCCACAGAGGCTCCTGCCATACAGGTCCATTGCTATATCCCCGTGGTCCCATCCCCCACAGAGGCTCCTGTCATACTGGTCCAGTGCTATATCCCTGTGGTCCCATCCCCCACAAAGGCTCCTGTCATACAGGTCCAGTGCTATATCCCTGTGGTCCCATCCCCCACAGAGGCTCCTGCCATACAGGTCCATTGCTATATCCCCGTGGTCCCATCCCCCACAGAGGCTCCTGTCATACTGATCCAGTGCTATATCCCTGTGGTCCCATCCCCCACAAAGGCTCCTGTCATACAGGTCCAGTGCTATATCCCTGTGGTCCCATCCCCCACAGAGGCTCATGCCATACAGGTCCATTGCTATATCCCCGTCGTCCCATCCCCCACAGAGGTTCCTGTCATACTTGTCCAGTGCTATATCCCTGTGGTCCCATCCCCCACAGTAGCTCCTGTCATACTGGTCCAGTGCTATATCCCTGTGGTCCCATCCCCCACAGAGGCTCCTGCCATACAGGTCCATTGCTAAATCCCCGTGGTCCCATCACCCACAGTAGCTCCTGTCATACTGGTCCAGTGCTATATCCCTGTGGTCCCATCCCCCACAGAGGCTCCTGTCATACTGGTCCAGTGCTATTTCCCAGTGGTCCCATCCCCCACAGAGGCTCCTGTCATACAGGTCCAGTGCTCTATCCCTGTAGTCCCATCCCCCACAGAAGCGCCTGTCATACAGGAACTGAATCCCCCCCCCCCCCCCCCCCCCTTTCCTGCAGTGTTCAGTGGAAAATAAAAATATATTCTTTTTTTCTAGCTGGCAAAATGTGCCAGTATGTAGTGACATGTGTCAATATGTAGCAGCATGTGCCAATGTGTACTATGTGCCAGTAAGTATTAGTAGTATTAGTATGTGCCAGTATGTATTAGTATTTGGCAATATGTAGTACCATGTGCCAGTTTGTTATAGTATTTGGCAGTATGTAGTAGTACAGTATGTGCCAGTATCTAGTAGTTTGTGGCAGGATGTAGTAGTGTGTGCCAGTATCTAGTAGTATGTGACAGGATGTAGTAGTATGGTATGTGGCAGTATGTAGTAGTATGTGGCAGTATGTAGTAGTATGTGCCAGTATCTAGTAGTATGTGGCAGGATGTAGTAGTATGGGCCAGTATAGTGTCCTATGCGTGACGCCCAGAAAAATTACAATGTCCCTTTGGTGGTATTATTGTAATATGCTGAGGGTATTGTGTTGCTGGGTGATGTAGTGCAACCTTAGGGCTCACCTTCTGAAACCTTCCTGTCAGAGGGTCCAAGGGTGCTGGGGCCCTTGTCTTCTTCAGCATATACGCAGGGACATACAATTTTTAATAAAAGTCTTCACACAATAGCGGTGAAAGTATATTAAGACTTTACTTAAAGGATAACTATATACAATCCAATACAGGGGCATCTGATGATGGCAAACTGTTGGCTTGATCAGAGTCCTTTGCTTCAGGGGGAGGGTTGCCTTGGTTACTATAGCTTAGACTTGGTGGATAAATAGGATTTCAAGAAGACAGACATGTTCCAGAGACTTTATAGCTTTCCACCTTTATAAGGTACGTGTGAATAGGTGTTTCAAGTTACTGAAGACAACACTCGCTATCAAGTAGGAGGAAGACGCATGGGCACATTGACTTGAAAGC
Source organism: Dendropsophus ebraccatus (assembly GCF_027789765.1). Classification (NCBI taxonomy): domain Eukaryota; kingdom Metazoa; phylum Chordata; class Amphibia; order Anura; family Hylidae; genus Dendropsophus; species Dendropsophus ebraccatus. The sequence goes on along the minus strand of NC_091456.1, from coordinate 110,429,342 downwards.
CAGGAAGATGTGGACGGGGAATGGGAGACCCTCTATCACTTCACCAATCCGAAGGAGGCACTAATAAATACAGAGGATGTCCTGCTGAGACTTTGAGACTTGAAGGAGTCTGACAGGATTACTGAGGTGACGTAGGGAGATTAGATGTGACTCTGGCAATGCCAGACTACCAACTGTCACTGACAAGACCGCACAGCCCTTCTGGGTAAAAGGTGGGCGGAGCGGACAGAATTTGAAGATATGGTTAGGTTATAGGGGGCCCAAGCATATTTTTTGCACAGGGGCCCTGAGTAGCCTGTGTCCGCCCCTGCAAATTTGATATATAAAATGTATAAAACTTGTCTGTGTATTCTTTCTGCTCTAAAATGGACAGTGTCACCTAGGTGGGGCTTCACAGCTCTTGGACTCTCTCCCCAGCTAGGAGATGGGGCCTAACTGCCATGAAATCCCACCTAGGTGACACAGTCCACCAATGAAATGAAACAAGATTAAGGTGTTCAGAACTGCAGTTACAGCTATAATGCAGGCACAAAATGTGCCAATATTGGGCTCATGAGAAACTGTCCTCAAACTGTTAAGGCCCTATTACACCAAAAGATGTCTGACAGATTATTTTACAGATTTTTTCAGCCAAAGCCAGGAGTGGATTTGAAAAGAGGAGAAACGTCAGTCTTATCTTTACGACCTGTTCTCTGTTTATAATCCATTCCTGACTTTGGCTGAAAAAATCTGTTAGATAATCTGTCACACATCTTTTGGTGTAATAGGGCCCTTACTGTCATTTAGAAAAAAAAAGTTTTTACAGGTCATTGACTCATTACAAAACAATGACCAAAATGACCATTACTCCATTACCGTTGTTCACACTATGCAGGTTGCACAATGCTGTGGCTAATAGACTAAAACAGAAAAAGTGCAACAGCAACCTGCAAGTGTCAGGACTTACCATATATACACCCCATCCCGCTGTACATACCATTTAAACTTCTCTAGAGATTTTTTGTTTTTGTTTGTATATTATCCACAGCAGTGTGCAACCTGCATAGTGTGAACAATGTTATTGAAGTGCTGGCGAAATTTAGTTGTGCTGGCGAAATTTAGTTTTGTATAGTGCAATATATGGGGGTGGTGGGGGTTTGGTCAGGGGAGTGACTACCTCCTTTCGGCTACCACTCCAATGTTTATGTCATGTCAAAGGTTTTGTTCAGTTGGAGTGCTGAGACCCCCATCCCCGGCTAAGCACTTTACTCCCTGTCTCTCCTCATTGCAGAAGAGGGATCATATAGAAAGTTTATGGAGCCTGTCTGCTGCACCAAAGACAAAGACAGTTCAGTCTATCAGTGAGGGTCTCAGCATCCAGACCCCAATCAATCAAAACTTTTGACATGTCCCTATGACATGTCAAACTTTTTTTTACATTATAAAACGCTTGAACGCTTCTCATTTTGCTTCTCATTTCAAGTTCCCGCACTATTCTATTTGAGTAACTTTTTATGATTTTGAGCTCTGCTGATACAAACATAAACTGCTATTCTAAACACACCAAGATTTGTTGCACCAACACACACACACACGCACACACAGCCTTTTCAATCTCATACAAACACAGCTCTGCTGCATACATACACACATCTCTGTGTGTAGCACAGTATGTAGTATGTGAACAGCTGCACAATTCTCTCACTGATCAGGATGGGGCTGAATTAGCTCAGCTTTCATGTTACCAGAGCTGAAAGCTGACACCAGACTGTATCTAGTAAGTCTGATTTTCCCTATAGCTAACCTTCTTCCTGTAGGGTTTTACTAAATGATGAAGGTCAACTCACTGCAAACTACAGAACTTCATGAGACAAACAAGTAGCACTAAGACCTCCTGGACCTCTAGAAAGTGTATGTTTATTGTTTTTCTGAGCAATAAAAGCACTTCACCAAGGCTGGCAAAAATTAGTGCCAGCAGGTACTGGTGTGAAGGAGATTGTGCTCTTTATTTTTAAGGCAGAATGTGAGCATAGGTTTATACAGTTTTTTCTTTTAAAATACACACTTTATCCAATTTCTTGATAAAACTTAAAGGGGAAAATCTGGATAGGGAGTACTTTTTTTCTATTAAAAGTACATTAAAACTTAAATAGATGAATCTGTATAATTTATTACCATATCTGTCCCGGCATCCTGGGTGAAGTGTTAGGGAGTGGAGCAGCTTGAAGAGGGGAGCACAGATTAAACAAAGCAATTTGCTTCATTTAGATGAGCGATTTACTCATCTCTACTAGCCACACAAGGTATGGCCAATGCCACATCTGTTGAATGAAGACTTCACTTAAAGGGGTTGTGCTACCAAGAAAATGAATGCATTATGGTAAATGAAACATATTTCCAATCCTCAAGCATTTATTTATACTGTATCGCGAGGTATAGACTTACTAATTCCCCATGTGCCTGCTTTTTTCTGACAACCTGTTGCCCTTGGTTCTGGCCTGCCTGGCATCCATTGGGTCACTCATCCTTAGTTCAGTTGCAGTTACCTGATCTGTCTCATTAGTAAGATTGGCCAGTCTACTGAAATTTTACCAAGAGTATATTGACAACTCATTTTGGTGGTCACCAAAGAACAAAGACAGACATCCAAAGAACTGTAGGCCTCAACTGTGTACACAATTTCACAATAAAGACACTCAGCAAAAAAAGGCATCCATGGGAAAGCTGCAAAATAGAAGCAACTCCTAACCAAAAAAAAAAAAGAAAAGAAAAACAACAAAAGCTCATCTCATATTGCCCCAAAAATATCTAGATGATCCTTAAAGGAGAAGTCCGGCGAAAACTATTTTTTATATGTTATTACTGATGGAAAGTTATACAATTTTCTAATGTACATTAATTATGGGAAATGCTCCTATACTGCTATTTCCCTTAATTTAGTGTACCAGGAAGTGTTAGAATTCTCCCAGAAGCAGTGACGTCACGACGAAAGGTGTAATTCCCATGGAGTGTCCAGCAGTACCATTGACTTCTATATATAGTGCGCCCCTGCTGGACACTCCATTGGAATTACAATGGATGTGTATGTAATGTAATATACAGTGTTTTTGATTGAATACATTTATGAAATACTTTGGGGAGCAAGTGTCCTTGCTCCCCAAAGTATTCCATAAATGTAAGCAATCAGAACATCACAGTAAGCCCGCCGCCCGCCGCTGTGGACTACTCTCAACTACTACTCTCCCCACCTGCTCATAGCATGTGCAGGTGATGGGAGAGTAGTAGCCGGGTTATATGGCTGAGATCGCCGCCGCTGTTGATGCCGCGCAGGGGGAGCCGCTCATCACTGCAGCTATCATCCCCCTCCGCTCCCCCCTCCTGCCGCTTCCTTACTCTATGTGATAGCTGACTTCCTGCCCGGCCGCCGCTCTCCATTCACACGTGCCGGCGGCCGGGCAGGAAGTCAGCTATCACATAGAGTAAGGAAGCAGCAGGAGGGGGGAGCGGAGGGGGATGATAGCTGCAGTGATGAGCGGCTCCCCCTGCGCGGCATCAACAGCGGCGGCGATCTCAGCCATATAACCCGGCTTTCCCATGATGCCCGGAACACATTCAATCAGCAGGGATCTTGAACTAGCCCACCCCCTGTGTGACGTCGGTATTGCTTTAAGAGGAGCGGTCACATGAGGGAGAGGGAGAGAGAGAGAGGAAGCAAGCTGCTGTTGTGTACTACAGACTACTGAGAAGATATTGTGGGAAAGGAAAGGAAAGATTAGGAAAGCGGAGAGGAGAAACATCTAGTGATTAGGAGAGAAATATAGAGAGGGCGAAAGATAGATAGATTAGGCATTGGACAGAAAAGGGTGCACGGAACAAAAACGTGCAGAACAGATATACAAGTCCTATACTTCTGATAGTGTGTATATCACATCTGTCTTATCCTGAGAGACAAAAATACCTGTTTGAGGTGTATAGCATTGTATCTTAAAAAAAAGTGCTATATACCCAATTTCTATACTTGGACCCTTCTGATTGAAAGTGTGTATATCACATCCGTCTTATACTGAGAAACTAAAATACCTGGTTCAGGTGTATAGCATTGTAGCTTAAAAAAAGTGCTATATATATATATATATATATATATATATATATATATATACCCAATTTCCATACTTGGACCCTTCTGATTGAAAGTGTGTATATCACATACGTCTTATCCTGAGAGACAAAAATACCTGGTTCAGGTGTATAGCATTGTATCTTTTAAAAAGTGCTATATATCCAATTTCTATACTTGGACCCCTTTGATTGAAAGTGTGTATATCACATCCGTCTTATACTGAGAGACTAAAATACCTAGTTCAGGTGTATAGCATTGTAGCTTTAAAAAAGTGCTCTATATATATATATATATATATATATATATATATATATATATATATATATATATACACTCACCGGCCACTTTATTAGGTACACCTGTCCAACTGCACGTTACCACTTAATTTCTAATCAGCCAATCACATGGCGGCAACTCGGTGCATTTAGGCATGTAGACATGGTCAAGACAATCTCCTGCAGTTCAAACCGAGCATCAGTATGGGGAAAAAAGGTGATTTGACTGCTTTTGAACGTGGCATGGTTGTTGGTGCCAGAAGGGCTGGTCTGAGTATTTCAGAAACTGCTGATCTACTGGGATTTTCACGCACAACCATCTCTAGGGTTTACAGAGAATGGTCCGAAAAAGAAAAAACATCCAGTGAGCGGCAGTTCTGTGGGCGGAAATGCCTTGTTGATGCCAGAGGTCAGAGGAGAATGGGCAGACTGGTTCAAGCTGATAGAAAGGCAACAGTGACTCAAATAGCCAACCGTTACAACCAAGGTAGGCAGAAGAGCATCTCTGAACGCACAGTACGTCCAACTTTGAGGCAGATGGGCTACAGCAGCAGAAGACCACACCGGGTGCCACTCCTTTCAGCTAAGAACCGGAAACTGAGGCTACAATTTGCACAAGCTCATCGAAATTGGACAGTAGAAGATTGGAAAAACGTTGCCTGGTCTGATGAGTCTCGATTTCTGCTGCGACATTCGGATGGTAGGGTCAGAATTTGGCATCAACAACATGAAAGCATGGATCCATCCTGCCTTGTATCAAGGGTTCAGGCTGGTGGTGGTGGTGTTATGGTGTGGGGAATATTTTCTTGGCACTCTTTGGGCCCCTTGGTACCAATTGAGCATCGTTGCAACGCCACAGCCTACCTGAGTATTGTTGCTGACCATGTCCATCCCTTTATGACCACAATGTACCCAACATCGGATGGCTACTTTCAGCAGGATAATGCGCCATGTCATAAAGCTAGAATCATCTCAGACTGGTTTCTTGAACATGACAATGAGTTCACTGTACTCAAATGGCCTCCACAGTCACCAGATCTCAATCCAATAGAGCATCTTTGGGATGTGGTGGAACGGGAGATTCGCATCATGGATGTGCAGCCGACAAATCTGCGGCAACTGTGTGATGCCATCATGTCAATATGGACCAAAATCTCTGAGGAATGCTTCCAGCACCTTGTTGTATCTATGCCACCAAGAATTGAGGCAGTTCTGAAGGCAAAAGGGGGTCCAACCCATTACTAGCATGGTGTACCCAATAAAGTGGCCGGTGAGTGTGTATATATATATATATATATATATATATATATATATATATATATATATACCCAATTTCCATACTTAGACCCTTCTGATTGAAAGTGTGTTTATCACATCCGTCTAATACTGATACTTGTAGCTTAAAAAAAGTGCAATATATATATACACAGACAATTTCTATAGTTGTCCTATGTATTACAAGTCCTATATATATATATATATATATATATATATATATATATATACACAAGTCCTATATATTACAGAAAATACTGTTCTCATCTACCAAGTGTAGAAATCAGAATTTGAATATAAAGTCATGGCACCGCGGCAGCAGGAAACCTCACAAAGCGTTTCAGGCAGAGGGCAGGACAGAGAGTCTGGCTCAAGGGACAGAAGAGGAAGTAGCGCAGAAAGAGGGTCCAGTGGCAGGCCTGAGCTTCCTTTGTCACACCAGGGTCGTGTCCACACGTCTAATTCCACAGTCCTGGAGTGGCTGGCTCACACTTCAACGCCCACAAGGATGAGTAGTGTGACAGCCAGCCAGGTATATGTGGGTACCTCGGACACAACCCTGACTTGGCACGGGCACGCAGCAATTCCCCCACGTCCTTCATCTGACATCCTCAGCAACATCCCGCTAACTTTTGACTCGCCGCCTGCAAGGGAACTGTTGGCGTCTATGAGCAGCCAACTACTCTTTGATGACAATGAGCACGTGGGGGAAGAGACGGGACAATCAAGTTCAGGGCATAGCTGTGTCGGAGGCGATATAGCAGGCCCATGTTAGGCCTGGCAGGAGAGCAGTAGGCAGTAGATGAGAGAGGGCTGGGCAGGAGCCTGATGAGGATGATAGCATCATTCTGGAACAGGGTGATGCTACATCGGATGTTACATGGGATCCACTGCAGGATTTTGCTTATTCGACGGATTCGTCAACCAGGAATCCGTCCGCCAGCAGGCCCGCCACAACTAAAAAGCAGACAGGCAGCAGTAGTCAACTAACAAGTCGGAGGCGTGGCCAGGTCAAGCAGATGACCACTGGGTAAACCTCCTCCACTGCAGGTCCTAGTATCGGCAGCGCCCGCCCATCCTGGCAGCCTGTCGGTACTAGACTCTACACCTCGCATGTGTGCAGGGCCGGTTTTAGACTAACTGTGGCCCTGGGCAAAGTTGAAGGTGGGGCCCAAAATACTGAAATATTGTAGCAGCAATTTAAGTTCCCCATACATTTTACTCTTTTGTTGGTGGTACCTGCTGCTCGAGGTGGGTTCGGCCATCAGTGTAAGGTGTATGGGGCTCTCTGGACAGTCCTCTGACAGATGATATGAGTGGACATAGGGGGTTAGGCTTGATGGAAAATCAACGCCCAAACTCTTTGTTCTCAGAGAGATAAGCCGCCATCAGATCTCCCATAGAGAACACAGGAACACTTAGCTGTGCCAAACATTCCTGTGTATGGGGAGGACAGGGCCGAATGGGAGAGATAATTGTCAGCCGAAGGATTGTGGCCAGTTTAAGGGCCGTATTACACAGCCTGATATTCCGGAGAAGTGAGCGCCAATCTGGTAGAATGGAGCTCGCTTAGAGAGCCTACAACATGGCTCAATTATCGTGCAGCAAAGGCTGATATATATCATTAGTGATGTCTGTGCAATCCTTGCTGTATATAGTAAACAATAAAGATATATACTACCTTACCACATTCCCTGGTGTCCTCAGGCCTTGTCTGTGGGATCCCCCAGTCACCGCAGCTGCAGCTCTCACTTCTGGTCCCCTCTCAGCCAATCACTGGCCGTAACAAACAGACAAAGCCTGAGGACACCAGGGAACATGATCAGGTAAGTAACAGCTCTATCATGTTATACGCACAATCATCAGCCAATGATTTTTACACTTGCCAAAAGACAGACAATGATCAGTTGATGACTGTTGTCTTTATTACACAGAGCCATATCGGCCTGACATTAGTCACATTGAGTCAGTTCTGGACTGTCGCTACTGTACATGCCAGGACTGCCAATACTGTACATGCCAGGACTGCCACTACTGTACATGCCAGGACTGCCGCTACTGTACATGCCGGGACTGCCGCTACTGTACATGCCAGGACTGCCACTACTGTACATGCCAGGACTGCCGCTACTGTACATGCCAGGACTGCCGCTACTGTACATGCCAGGACTGCAACTACTGTACATGTCAGGACTGCCGCGACTGTACATGTCGGGACTGCCGCGACTGTGCATGTCAGGACTGCCGCGACTGTACATGCCGGGACTGCCGCGACTGTACATGCCGGGACTGCCGCGACTGTACATGCCGGGACTGCCGCGACTGTACGTGTCAGGACTGGCGCGACTGTACATGCCAGGACTGCCGCTACATGCCGGGACTGCCGCTACATGCCAGGACTGCCGCTACATGCCAGGACTGCCGCTACTGTACATGCCATATACAGAACAATATTACTGGCATACAGTGACCGCCACATAAAGACTCTATATATACCATATACAGAACAATATTACTGCCATAGAGTAACCACCACATAATGACTCTATATACACTATGAAAAGACCAATATTATCGCCATAGACTGACCACCACATAATGAAACTATATACACTATATAGAGACCAATATTACTGCCATAGACTGACCACCACATAATGACCCTATATACAGACTAATATTACTGCCATAGAGTGACCGCCACATGATGACTCTATATACACTATAAACAGACCAATATTACCGCCATAGACTGACCACTATAAAATAACTCTATATACACACTATATACAAACCAATATTATGTGGCGGTCACTCTATGGCAGTAATATTGGTCTTTATATAGTGTATATATAGAGTCATTATGTGGTGGTCACTCTATGGTGGTAATATTGGTCTGTATATATATATATATATATATATATACATATATATATATATATATATATATATATATATATATATATATTCATTATGTGGCAGTCAATCTATGGCAGTAATGACTCTATATATACACTATATACAGACCAATATTACCGCCATAGAGTGACCACCACATAATGACTCTATATATACACTATATACAGACCAATATTACTGCCAAAGAGTGACCACCGCATAATGACTCTGTATAATGGTCTGTAATAATGGTCTGTATATATAGTCATTAGGTGGCAGTCACTCCTATATAGAGTCATTATGTGGTGGTCAGTCTATGGTGGTAATATGGGTCTGTATATAGTGTATACATAGAGTCATTATGTGGCTGTAACTCTATGGCGGTAATGACTTTATATATTCGCTATATACAGACCAATATTACTGCCATACAGTGACTGCTGCATAATGACTCTATATACGCACTATATACAGACCAATATTACTGCTATAGAGCATACCTCCCAACTGTCCCGGATTCCGCGGGACAGTCCCGTTTTCGGGATGTTGCCCCGCGGTCCCGGAACGGCCCCCCGTGTCCCGCATTATATGTGGCCCCAGCGAAAAAAACAATAAACCAGTAACTCACCTGTCCTCCGGTCCCAGCAGCTCCTCTCCCGGCAGAGCGCGCACTCCCGTCATCCTCCGGGGCGGGCAGCGGGGTATACAGACACTGACTGTGGCGGAAGTGACCTGCAGCCTCTGTCATGAATTACTTCCGGTACAGTCAGTGACTCTGTACCCCGCTGCCCGCCCCAGAGGATGACGGGAGTGCGTGCTCTGCCGGGAGAGGAGCTGCTGGGACCGGAGGACAGGTGAGTTACTGGTTTATTGTTTTTTTCGCTGGGGCCACACTAATGGGGGGATTGGCTACTCTGTGGGGCGCTATATGGGGGATTGGCTACTATATAGGGGGATTGGCTACTATGTGGGCACTATATGGGGGATTGGCTACTATGTGGGGCACTATATGGGGGATTGGCTACTATGTGAGGCATATATGGGGGCATTGGCTACTATGTGGGGCACTATATGGGGGATTGGCTACTATGTGGGGCACTATATGGGGGATTGGCTACTATGTGGGGCACTATATGGGGGATTGGCTACTATGTGAGGCATATATGGGGGCATTGGCTACTATGTGGGCACTCTATGGGGGATTGGCTACTATGTGGGGCACTATATGGGGGCATTGGCTACTATGTGGGCACTCTATGGGGGATTGGCTACTATGTGGGGCACTCTATGGGGGATTAGCTACTATGTGGGGCACTATATGGAGGGATTGGCTACTATGTGGGGCACTATATGGGGATTGGCTACTATATAGGGATTGGCTACTATGTGAGGCACTATATGGGGATTGGCTACTATGTGAGGCACTATATGGGGGGATTGGCTACTATGTGGGGTACTATATGGGGATTGGCTACTATGTGGGGCACTATATTGGGATTGGCTACTATGTGGGGCACTATATGGGGGCATTGGCTACTATGTGGGGCACTATATGGGGCATTGGATACTATGTGGGGCACTATGTGGGGGATTGGATACTATGTGGGGGATTGGATACTATGTGGGGCACTATAATGGGGGATTGGATACTATATAGGGCATTTTTGGGGGGATTGGATACTGTATAGGGCACTATTCAGTCAGCAGCATGTGGTGACTGTAGGGGAGTGGCTATGGAGGGTTGCTATGGGGGCGTGGCTATGGAGGGTTGTTATGGGGGCAAGGCTATGGGGACCGCGGCGCACATGTCCCTCTTTGCTCTTTGCAAAAGTTGGGAGGTATGCTATAGAGTGACCACCACCTAAGTGACATCATCATACACTATACATAGAAGCTGCAGCCAATCACCGGCCTCAGTGGTCACCTGCAGCAATAACATAGGACTGATGAGGCCAGAGAATGGCTGCATCTCCTATATACAGTCTATTCACCTCAACACTTCTGCTGGACAGTGGAGTCAGCAATGCTGATATATATATATATATATATATATATATATATATATATATATATACACAGTCACATACACATACTAACACATCCATAAAGAAACACATTATACAGGTCTTGCCACTGTCACAGCCTGGGTTGCTGGAGGAAGGCTTGGCGGAAGAGGAGGGAGAGGAAGTTGAGGAGGAGGACCTGAACGCACAGGAACTCTTAGGGGAGATGGGTGGAGAAGGAGATGAGCCTTCCTGCCAGACCAGAGGGGGGCCAGAGGAGGATATGCAGGGCTATGAGCAGGATGAGGAAGGATGGAGGCAGTACCCATTGGCAGTATGCTGTGGAGACGGATTGGGACTCCTTCGCACTCCCTGGTGGAAATGGCTAAGCGCATGTTGATATGCTTTCGGGCCGACCCACGCTTGCAAAGGTTTCGTCAACGGGACAAGTTCTGGCTGGCCACACTTACTGGACCCACGGTATCGCAACATGCTGTGTGAATTCATTCACCCTTCCCAACGGGAGGAAAAAATGAATTAATATAGAGAGGAGCTGGGTGCACAGTTAGTGGCAGCCTTTGGAACACAACACTCTCATTCAAACCATTCCCACCAGGGCCACACCAGCAGCGCTGCCTCCTCCACATCCTCCTCTAGCAGCTTGGGTGGCATGAGCAGCGGCACCAGTCTGAGCCTGATGTCCATGATGCACGCTTTCATGCAGCCACAGGCCGGGGTAACAAAGGGCGCCCGCACAGCAGCAGGACATGGCGGCACACCTCAAACAGTCCAGGTGTTTTTGGACTCTACGTTGCCACCTAACGTCCCCGAACCCCTGGACTACTGGGTGGGAAAATTAGATGTCTGGCCACAACTCGCTGAATTTGCTTTGGACATACTCTCCTGTTCGGCCAGCAGTGTGTCATCTCAGCGAGTTTTCAGCGCAGCAGGTCATATTGTCAGTCCCAGGAGAACCAGATTGTCATGTGATAGTGTGGAGCGTCTGACTTTCATCAAAATGAATGCCACATGGATAGATAAGGACTTTGTGACACCTGCTCCTGATACCACAGAGTAGGATTTGGTCGTGTTGTCACCAAGATGTAGGACCCTTTTCTGCTTCTATTATGGCCTATATGTGAACTAGACCGTACTGGTCATTCCACCATTCCTGCTGCTGCTGCCGCTGCCGCCCTGCTACCTCTCGCCTGTCCATGGACCTCATTATTCTGCTGCTCATGTCACCCCATTACAACTGCTACTCCTGCCCTGGCCTCCATGTTGGATACTGCCGCCCTTGCCCTGACCTCCATATAGGCTACTGCTGGGCCTTCACTGGCCTCCATGTTGACTACTTCTGCTCCTGCCCTGGCTTACATGTTGGCTACTGCCGCTCCTGCCCTGGCCTCCCTGTTGGCTACTGCTGATCCTGCCTGGCCTCCATGTTGGCTACTGCTGATCCTGCCTGGAATCCATGTTAGCTACTGCTGATCCTGCCTGCCCTCCATGTTGATTAGTGTTGCTCCTGCCCTGGACTACATGTTGGCTACTGCCGCTCTTGCCCTGGCCTCCCTGTTGGCTACTGTTGCTCCTACCTGGCCTCAATGTTGGCTATTGTTGCTCCTGCTCTGGCCTCCCTGTTGGCTACTGTTGCTCCTGCCTGGCCTTCAAGTTGACTACTTCGGCTCGTGCCCTGGCCTACATGTTGGCTTGTGCCACTCCTGCCCTGGCCTCCCTGTTGGCTACTGCTGATCCTGCCTGGCCTCCATGTTGGCTACTGCTGATCCTGCCTGGCCTCCATGTTGGCTACTTCTGATCCTGCCTGGCCTCCATGTTGGCTACTGCTGATCCTGCCTTCCCTCCATGTTGACTACTGTTGCTCCTGCCCTGGCCTACAAGTTGGCTACTGCCGCTCCTGCCCTGGCATCCCTGTTGGCTACTGTTGCTCCTGCCTGGCCTCCATGTTGGCTATTGTTGCTCCTGCCCTGGCCTCCCTGTTGGCTACTGTTGCTCCTGGCTGGCCTCCATGTTGGCTACTGCTGCTTCTGCCCTGGCCTCCCTGTTGGCTACTGTTGCTTCTGCCTGGCCTCCATGTTGGCTACTGCCGCTCCTGCGCTGGACTCCATATAGGCTACTGCTGGGCCTTCACTGGCCTCCATGTTGACTACTTCTGCTCCTCCCCTGGCCTACATGTTGGCTACTGCTGCTCCTGCCCTGGCCTCCCTGTTGGCTACTGCTGATCCTGCCTGGCCTCCATGTTGGCTACTGCTGATCCTGCTTGGCCTCCATGTTGGCTACTGCTGATCATGGCTGGCCTCCATGTTGGCTACTGCTGATACTGCCTGCCCTCCATGTTGGCTACTGCTGATCCTGCCTGGCCTCCATGTTGGCTACTGCTGATCCTGCCTGGCCTCTATGTTGGCTACTGCTGCTACTGTACTGGCCTCAAATGACTATTGCTGGAGCTCCACTGGCCTCCAATGACTACTGCTGCTCCTTCACTGCATGTGTGACCTTTTTCCTGCATAGACCCTGTAATGGTGAATTTCCTGCATAGACCCTGTAATGGTGAGTTTCCTTCATAGACCCTGTAATGGTGAATATTGAAGTCTAAAAAAAAAAATTGACTTTGAGATATCGAAAAGATAATGATGTTACTGACATGTAGAGCCCTAAATTCAACCAAATACACTACCCCCGTATCATATAGATGCTTTAAACTATGAAATCCGAAGAAGTCCGAAATTCGGTCGGACCGAACTTGCCGAAAAAATCTGAAAGTCCAATCGGACCGAACTTTTGAAAAGTTCGCTGATCTCTAATCACAAGCAGTCCATATTTACTTTCTGCCCTGCTTGTTATCCAGCATCCCGCTCTGCCAGCTCTCCTGTTCCGTATCTCCAGGCCCCACCTCCTCCATTCGTCAACCATTCTGGAGGAGGAGGCGGCCTAAAGATACAGCAAGGGCTGGCGGACGGGAGAGCCAAATGCTGGATCACAAGCAGCGCTGATGGTTAGTATACTCTGCTTGTGGTCTGGAAACTGACAGCACGGATATATGCATATCTGTGCTATCAGTTTCCGTTTATCGTTATGTACCGCACATCCCTTGTTTACACAGGAAGATGTGCTGCTCATAATGATAAATTTTAAAGCCCTCCTCCTGTGCCCCCCCCCCCAGTAGTGATAAGCCTCCCTCCTGTGCAGGGCCGGACTGGGCTAAAAATTCAGCCCTGGCACACAAACTACCCACCAGCCCACATAGCATTAGAATGTTGACATATAGAAAGTAGGTTTAGAATGTTGACATATAATGTAGGTTTAGAATGTAGACTTAGAATGTACACTACCGTTCAAAAGTTTGGGGTCACATTGAAATGTCCTTATTTTTGAAGGAAAAGCACTGTACTTTTCAATGAAGATAACTTTAAACTAGTCCGAACTTTAAAGAAATACACTCTATACATTGCTAATGTGGTAAATGACTATTCTAGCTGCAAATGTCTGGTTTTTGGTGCAATATCTACATAGGTGTATAGAGGCCCATTTCCAGCAACTATCACTCCAGTGTTCTAATGGTACAATGTGTTTGCTCATTGGCTCAGAAAGCTAATTGATGATTAGAAAACCCTTGTGCAATCATGTTCACACATCTGAAAACAGTCTAGCTCATTACAGAAGCTACAAAACTGACCTTCCCTTGAGCAGATTGTGTTTCTGGAGCACTTTTCAATGAAGATAACTTTAAACTAGTCCTAACTTTAAACAAATACACTCTATACATTGCTAATGTGGCAAATGACTATTCTAGCTGCAAATGTCTGTTTTTTGGTGCAATTAGGGATGGTCCGAAACTGCCGAGGCATCAGATTCCTGCTGTCTGCCCGCTCAGTGGAGCGGGTGGATACAGCGGGAGGACCTCTATGGCTATGGCTGTATCCCAGTTTTCCAGGCGGTCCTCCCGCTGTATTCACCTTCTCCACGGAGCGGGCAGACAGCAGAATTCATTACCGAGAGTTCGGGTTCGTACGAACCCGAACCGAACTTGGTTCAGACCATCCCTAGGTGCAATATCTACATAGGTGTATAGAGTCCCATTTCCAGCAACACTCCAGTGTTCTAATGGTACAATGTGTTTGCTCATTGGCTCAGAAGGCTAATTGATGATTAGAAAACCCTTGTGCAATCATGTTCACACATCTGAAAACAGTCTAGCTCGTTACAGAAGCTACAAAACTGACCTTCCTTTGAGCAGATTGTGTTTCTGGAGCATCACATTTGTGGGGTCAATTAAACGCTCAAAATGGCCAGAAAAAGAGAACTTTCATCTGAAAAGTGACAGTCTATTCTTGTTCTTAGAAATGAAGGCTATTCCATGCAAGAAATTGCTAAGAAATTGAAGATTTCCTACAACGGTGTCTACTCCCTTCAGAGGACAGCACAAACAGGCTCTAACCAGAGTAGAACTAAGCAAGAAGATAAGCACATTAGAGTCTCTAGTTTGAGAAACAGACGCCTCACAGGTCCCCAACTGGCATCTTTATTAAATAGTACCCGCAAAACACCAGTGTCAACAAATACAGTGAAGAGGCGGCTGCGGGATTTTGGGCTTCGAGGAAGAGTGGCAAAGAAAAAGCCATATCTGAGACTGGCCAATAAAAGATTAAGATGGGCAAAAATACACAGACATTGGACAGAGGAAGACGGGAAAAAAGTGTTGTGGACGGATGAATCCAAGTTTGAAGTGTTTGGATCATAAAGAAGAACGTTTGTGAGACGCAGAACAAATGAAAAGATGCTGGAAGGATGCCTGACGCCATCTGTTAAGCATGGTGGAGGTAATGTGATGGTCTGGAGTTGCTTTGGTGCTGGTAAGGTGGGAGATTTGTACAGGGTAAAAGGGATTCTGAATAAGGAAGGCTATCACTCGATTTTGCAACGCCATGCCATACCCAGTGGACAGCGCTTGATTGGAGCCAATTTCATCCTACAACAGGACAATGACCCTAAACACACCTCCAAATTGTGCAAGAACTATTACAGCAGAAGCAGGCAACTGGTATTCTATTGGTAATGGAGTGGCCAGCGCAGTCACCAGATCTGAACCCCATTGAGCTGTTGTGGGAGCAGCTTGACCGTATGGTACGCCAGAAGTGCCCATCCAACCAATCCAACTTGTGGGAGCTGCTTCTAGAAGCGTGGGATGCAATTTCTCCAGCTTACCTCAACAGATTAATAGCTAGAATGCCAAATGTGTGCAATGCTGTAATTGCTGCAAAAGGTGGATTCTTTGACGGAAGCAAAGTTTGATGTAAAAACAATGTTATTTCAAATACAAATCATTATTTCTAACCTTGTCAATGTCTTGACTCTATTTTCTGTTCATTTCACAACGTATGGTGGTGAAGTGGTGTGACTTTTCATGGAAAACACAAAATTGTTTGGGTGACCCCAAACTTTTGTAGGTTTAGAATGTTGTCATAGAATATTATGTCAACATTCTAAGGCTATGTTTACACAACGTCTTTTCAGCTCCATGTAAAATTATGTCCGTTATTTTGAGTCTAAAATAACAGACGTCATTTAGCTGTCGGCCTCCCCCTCCCAATGATGGCTGATGGTACATTATTCTAGTTTGGGGTTACTAATTGGCCTTTGAGTGTGTCTTAATTGAAAAGTCCATTGAATTTAATAGTAAAAACAGAGAAAGAAGGGTGAAAAAAGAAAAAGTGTGTGTGATGAAAAACATCCGCTGTTTGCAAACGATGTCCAAGAATAATGATCATGTTTATTATTTTGACTTCCGCAGTAAAAACGCCTGTTATTCAATAAATTGTGTGCATTGGACGTCCGTCTTTCTATTGACTTCAATGTATTGCCATAGCAGTCAGTTAAATCGCGGCAATAACGGACGTTATTTTAAATTTTAAAATTGGACGCCTTTTGTCTATTGTTGTGTGAACATAGCCTAAGCCAGCATTTAATGCCAACATTCTCACATAGAATATTAAAGAATTTAGGCTTAAAACGACTCTGTACCCAAAACCTGACCCCCCCACCCCCACCCCAAACCGCTTGTACGTTTGGATATCTGCTTTTAATCCAAGATCTGCCCTATTTATCACCTGTGTGAAAACAACACGTGTTGGATTACTAAGGCACCTGTGTTCAGACAGGTGATGACTAGAAGAAATCTTGCCTGGGGCATTCCTTATGGTGAAGAGGGTGGGGAGGAGGGTTAGAGAGGCAGTGCAATTCTTGGGCATAGACACTCTAGGCCATGACAATTTGACACAGGGCTGCAAGTTTAAAAGTTGTTTTTTAGGACAATAACTTCATCATCTGCCAAACAGACTCCAGGGCAAATCTTGGATTAAAAGCAGCTGTCCGAAGGTACAGGTGGTTTGGGGGGAAAGAATGTAGGTACAGAGTTGCTTTGAAATGTTGGCTTAGAATGTTGTAAACCTATATTCTATGTCACTATTCTATGACAACATTATATGGCAACATGTCATTGACATTCTGTCAACATTCTATGACAGCATTCTATGTCAGAATGTTGGCATAGAATTTACATTAAGAATGTTGACTTAATGTAGGTTATAACAACATCCTATGCCAACATTCTGTCATAGAATGTTGATATAACATTCTAAACCTACATTCTATGTCAACATTTTAAACCTAAATTCTATGTCAACATTCTGACATACAGTAGAATGGTGTGGTCCGTAGAAGCGCCGTAAGGGCGTGAAACAGCCTGTCACCTTCCCTTCGTGGCGTCTGCTGCCGCACTGTCTGCACCTTGTCCGAATTGTATGGATTTTACCTCAATGTACGAATGAAGATGAAGAGAAGTTTAACCAGTGAGTGCAGTTTCACTTTCCTCCTTCGTTTACACTACTCCTTATGTGTCTGCATACTCAGAAACTAGCACCACCCTTATTGCTGCTATTCATAGCCTGTGAGCAAGAGGATTGCTGGGATTAGTAGTGCCACCAATTTCTTGTTGTGGATACATTCTGACATAGAATGCTCTCATAGAATGTTGACCTAGAAAGTAGGTTTAGAATGTTGACATAGAATGTAGGTTTAGAATGTTGACATAGAATGTAGGCTTAGAATGTTTACATAGAATGGTGGCTTAGAATGTTGCTCTTTTTTTTTTTTTTTTTTTTTTTTAGAAACCCTTAGCACCCCCAACTTGTCATGCAAAGGTCATTAAAGTGTCACTGTCGTTTAATTTTTTTTTCAGAAATCAGGCGATTTTAAGAAACGTTGTAATTGGGTTTATTAGCCAAAAATGCATTTTTATCATGAAAAAGCAGTTTGAAGCTCTCCCCCCTGTTTTTATGGTTTTCTATGGAGAGGGGAGAGGTGTAGGGAGATGAGGCGCCAAAACAGGACAACAAAGATTTAATTTACAGCTACATCTCCGGGCTATCTCCTCTGAAGTTAGCACTGACCTCTCTGACCTTGGAATACCGGCTTTTACACAGCTCCCACTGTGTAATCCTTTGTTCTCTGCTTTCTGCCCACTAATCTCCCTCCTCCCCCCTCCCCTCTCCATTGGTTAGACAGGGCTCAACTGAAGTAAAAGAGTCGAGGTTTCCTGATAATGAAAAGTGAATGAGAGAGAGGGTGGTTTCTTAAAATCGCTTAAATTAAAAAAAACAAAAAAAAAACGACAGTGACACTTAGCATTTAGTTGCTTATTGGCTCAAGAACATTTAATGACATCATCACATCTTCTAACTACTTATAAGTCTGTGTAGATTTTGTCATGATTTATGTAAAATAGAATAATATTACTTGATTCACTGGTTGGGAGATTAAGAGTTGCCCACAGAGGGCGCAGCCCCCCTCCCCCCCCCCCCCCCCCCCCCCCCCCATTTCCTTCCATAGTGAAGTAAAAACAAACAACAAACAAACACAATACTCAACTCTCTAGGCTCTCCCACGTTGCTGTGCCTGGCTGCATGCTTTTTGGTGCAGACTGATCTCTGATCTGATGGGACACACATAACTAACTTCTCCAGATCACTTCTGATTTGCAGGCCTAATACAGCCTTTGAATTAGAAGTGAGACACAGAGCAGAGAGTTGATGTGCCTATTGTCAGCTGTGTCTGCAACCATATAAGGATACAGACACAGATGACAACAGTGGCGCCCTGTACAGAAGCAGGGACTCGAGACTAGAGTCCCTGCTTCTGTACACATATTACGCAATGTGATACACTATTAGCATAGTGCACAGCGGAATATACATACAGAAGCAGAGACGTCAGTCTCCCTGCTGCTGTCCTGAAGTGAGCGGTCATGTATATAATAAAAATCAAAGTCTGTCTGTCTGTCTGTCTCAAATAGACTTCCAAACGCCTGAACCGTTTGACCCCAAATTTGGCACACAGATACATTGGGTGCCCGGGAAGGTTATTACGAAGGTCCCGTCCCCGCCAGATGTACAGGAGGGGAGGGGGAGGGGAAAGAGAGGCGCCCCATAGAGATGAATGGGAAAATCTCCTCACTGCAAACACAGGTGATATAATTAGCTGCAGCAGACACGGCAGTTGGAGCCTTAGCAACCAATAGGATTACTGCTTTCATTTTCACAGGGAGCAATGGTTGCTAGGGAAGCTGCCTCACAACATCCACAATAATAACTGGTAGACCCCCTACTCCATCTATACAGGACATGTATATACAGGACCCCCTACTCCATCTATACAGTACATGTATATACAGGACCCCCTACTCTATCTATACAGTACATGTATATACAGGACCCCCTACTCCATCTATACAGTACATGTATATACAGGGCCCCCTACTCCATCTATACAGTACATGTATATACAGGACCTCCTACTCCATCTATACAGTACATGTATATACAGGACCCCCTACTCCATCTATACAGTACATGTATATACAGGGCACTACAGGTATAGCAAACTGTGACTGGGTAACACTGCCACACCAGACCTGACCAATACCACCAAACTGTGACTGGATAACACTGCCACACCAGACCTGACCAATACTGCCATACTGTGCTGGATAACACCACTATACCAGACCTGACCAATACAGCCATACTGTGCTGGATAACACTGTCATAACACGCCTAAGGCTAGGTTCACACTGCGTTTTCAGCATCCGTTTAACGGATCCGTTTTTTTTTACGTCCAGAAAAATAGGGTCAGCAACGTTTTTTGGTCCGTTTTGGTCCGCCAAAAAAAACGGATCCGTTTTTTTTATAATGGAAGTCAATGGAAAAACGGATGCACACAAATGAATCCGTTTTTTGCAATCCGTTTTTCATGCGTTTTTTGCAAAAAATGGATGTGTTAAACGGATGCTGAAATCGCAGTGTGAACCTAGCCTAACCAATACCGCCACACTGTGACCAGGTAACACCACCATACCAGACCTGACCAATACCGCCATACTGTGACTGGATAACACTGCCATACCAGACCTGACCAATACCGCCACACTGTGACTGGATAACACTGCCATACCAGACCTGACCAATACCGCCATAGTGTGACTGGATAACACTGCCATACCAGACCTGACCAATACCACCATAGTGTGACTGGATAACACTGCCATACCAGACCTGACCAATACCGCCATACTGTGACTGGATAACACTGCCACACCAGACCTGACCAATACCGCCATACTGTGACTGGGTAACACTGCCACACCAGACCTGACCAATACCGCCATACTGTGCTGGATAACACTGTCATACCAGACCTGACCAATACCGCCATACTGTGACTGGATAACACTGCCATACCAGACCTGACCAATACCGCCATACTGTGACTGGATAACACCGCCATACCAGACCTGACCAATACCGCCATACTGTGACTGGATAACACTGCCATACCAGACCTGACCAATACCGCCATACTGTGACTGGGTAACACTGCCATACCAGACCTGACCAATACCGTCATACTGTGACTGGATAACACCGCTATACGAGACCTGACCAATACCACCATACCGTGACTGGATAACATTGCCACACCAGACCTGACCAATACCACCATACTGTGACTGGGTAACACTGTCATAACACACCTGACCAATACCACCATACTATGACTGGAAAAAACTGCTATACCAGACCTGACCAATACCGCCATACTGTGACTGGATAACACCGCCATACCAGACATGACCAATACCGACACACTGTGACTGAATAACACTGCCATACCAGACCTGACCAATACCGCCATACTGTGACTGGATAACACCGCTATACCAGACCTGACCAATACCGACACACTGTGACTGAATAACACTGCCATACCAGACCTGACCAATACCGCCATACTGTGACTGGATAACACCGCTATACCAGACCTGACCAATACCGCTATAACCCCCTCGAAAAGACACCAGATTTTCTGGCACGTCTGAACGGGAGGGTACTGCCCCTCTGCAAGGTGCTACCCTACGCACCAGACCATGGGTGCCTAATGGTAAATACGACCCTGCAGGTATACAGGACACTGACACTTTATACCCGGGCAGCGCCGGGTACATTTTCTAGTAGATAATAATTGCATATAAAAAAATGTATTGTGTAGGTCCCGCTGAAATGTATGCACCTTAAGAGTGCTGTCATATTGACTGTCTGTTCCAAATTAACAGTTAAAAGTTTATAATGCACACTGAAGAATCACACATATATCAACACAAAACATAAAGACCTAAATTTACTACCATGTAAGGCTCAAAAAACAGCTGTATTTTTTAGTATTGAATCTTGATTAAAATGATCACAAAAAAAATCATTTTACTGCCATAATATTTACATCTGTATAATTAAGTAGCATAAGTTTTTTTTTCATATGACCATTAAGGCTATGTTCACACTCCATCTTTTTTAGGTGGAAACAATGATTTACAGATGTCATTATCAAATAGCAATTATTATAAAAAACAGCAGCCATTATTTCACCCCCCAAAAACGGCATATGAACGTAATGTTAAACAGCAGTTTTTTTGTCAATATTTCGAGCCTTTAAAAAAAAATATTTTTTTTTTCATACAAAAACTGAATTAATGCATTTTTGGACTAAAAAGAAAGTCTTTTTGTGTTTAATTGGTTTGTTAAGCAGATGTGCAGTGTCCCAGAGTGGGTGTGCCACTGCTGTTCACAGCAAGTGTAGGTCAGTATTGTTATATGTGTATATGCTCTGGGATGAAGGCTGTAGTTTGTGCTTCCACCATTAGATGTCACTGTATTTTTCACTACTTAGCACAGCTGAAGGTCAGCATCTTAAAGGGTTAACTGTGAACGTGTGTTTTCTCATATATTGCACTATGCCACTGTCTGTTTAACTGCCTGAGAACTAATCCCTTAGTTAGGTACCTCACAGATTCCCCCCCCCCCCCAACCTCTATCTCTCAAGCCTATCAGAGGTGTGATTTTCAATCTCCTGATGTGTCCTGCCCAATGGCATAGCTTCCAGAGGGTATATAACATGTGGTACATCCAGTTTGGAGCAGTTCTGTTCAGCCAAAGTATTTTCTAGAGATAGAGTGTAAAAGAGTTGATTTGGCTGAGGAAGCCAGGAACCATTTGATGGGACCTTATATGCGAGCCTGTTCGTTTTCTTCAAGCACCTCCATCCTAGGCATGTTGTCTAGTGTCTCCTGTGGTGAGACTGCTGTAGGCTGGGAAATCCTATTAACGCTGGGGGCTTATCTTATCTTCTCTTTTCATCCTGCTAACTAGGCAGGAGTCTATGAGAGCAGTTAGGTGAGAGCAATTAAAGGGGTTATCCAGCGCTACAAAAACATGGCCACTTTTTTGCGGTTTACAATTAAGCTCCATTTACTTCAATGGAACTGAGTTTCAAAACCCCACCCAAACTGGAGACAACAGTAGGGGGAAAGTGGCCATGTTTTTGTAGCGCTGGATAACCCCTTTAAAGCTAATAACTCTGCTGCATCACGCTAGGTTTCCCTAGTGGTCGACTAGCTTTACCCAGGTAGGGTGGGCTGTTTTCCTGGATCTGTGTCACTCAGTGCCCACCACCAGCATTAGACAGATGTTCATACCTGTGGATGCAGGTACTTCTTTTCTTAAGCCCTCACAGAGTACCTGAGTGTCTGAATAGGACCCATCTCTCTCCCTAGTATTAGTTATTCGCAATTTTTTCTGTGGGTGAGCACCTCCGTATGTGTTTATTCACTCCCTACTGCTGCCATCTATCCATTAACAGGATAGTGACAGACTACTGTTTCTTAGTTAGAGTCTATTCAAGTATATTCCAAGTCTTTTCAAGTATACCTGCACATAGTAGTGATTTGCCAAGCCTTCGGTATTCTACAGTAAACTGTACTTGCATGTGGCAGCGCTTTATCTAAAACTTATTTCAAGCACCCAGCTGACAACAAGGGATCTCAGTCAGTGTCTTCTGACTTTATAGCAGAGACTGCCATAACATATACTGAGCCTTAAGAAGTTTCTACAGTAAAAGTTTGCACACATTTAAGTACTCGTTCCTCACACAACGCCTGAACCTACACCAACTATTAACAGGCACATGTCTGATACCTGGGAAGGGCACATACCACTTTTTTGTCTTTTTTCCCATAGGTGTCACCTAAATAATAGGTTATTAATTAGAGATGAGTGAAGCAAATCTGACGACTCAAGATTCGCTGCGAATCGTGCTGTCAATTTGCTTCGTTATGCAAAGCGAATTTCCGCCCACAGGTTCATTCTTTGGAAGGACGGCAGAATCAGCCTGTGCATAGAATGGAGTGTATGACACTGGCGGAGACGTGCGTGGCCACCAAAGTCAACAAGCGGGTGCAAGCTGCGGAATCCCGTCGCGATTCCATAGTGTGCACGTACCCTAACAAGGATATAGGGATAGAGAGGAGAGGAATGGTGGAAGTTGGATGATTGACTGGCTAATTTTTTTTTTTTTTTTTTTTTTATTTTGTTCTGTAATAGTCCCAGTATTGTAGCAACTATAGTTTTGGCTGTTTTAATAAAATTCATTAAGATTTGATTTGCCAATCTTAACGAATTTGACCAAAAATTCAATAAGCTTGCAAAACCAATTTTCCGTCCGCTTCACTCTATTGATAAGATATAAAAATGCAACCAAAATTGCAGTATGATCAGGCTGCGTTCACACTACGTATATTTCAGTCAGTATTGTGATCCTCATATTGCAACCAAAACCAGGAGTGGATTGAAAACACAGAAAGGATCTGTTCACACAATGTTGAAATTGAGTGGGTGGCCGCCATTTAATGGCAAATATTTGCTGTTATTTTAAAACAACGGCTGTTATATTGAAATAATGGCCCTTATTTACTGTTATATGTCGGCCATCCACTCAATTTCAACATTGTGTGGACAGATCCTTTCTGTGTTTTCAATCCACTCCTGGTTTTGGTTGCAATATGAGGACCACAATACTAACTGAAATATACTGTGTGTGAACCCAGCCTAAATGTAGCAATTTATGCAGCAGTTTAAAAACACAGCAAAAAAATAAATTGTGAAGAAGACCTTTCTATAGTTTTCCAGTTTGTCCCCTGATTTTATTTTTGAGCCTATTGTGTGGTTGTGTACAGCTGGAAAACATTACCAGGTTTTACTACAATGGTAGCTGTTCCAGTTGTTAGTTAAAAAAAAGGAATTTGCTGTTAGGGCTGGCATATAAATAGAAGATATTATTTTAACGCCATGACACACTTTCTCTGTTGTGATGCGAAGCACTCTGCTCTACCTGTAATATTTAAGTGCCATATGTGGCAGAAGGGTCTAATTCCCACTTTGTATGAGGGAAGTAATAGGTGTGAAACCCAGCAGAGTGCTGCCATTCCAAGCTAACATTACCTGCTCATAACACTTGTACTCGCAGCAGGGACCTGTGCAGATCAGCAGCCATAGGACAACTGCATTACTTTCCTTATTACCTGCTTTTAGCTAACATAAAGACTCCATTATCCTTGTAATACAAGTACAAAGAAAAAGCTGAAGAAAGGACCAGACTTGTGCTTCCTTACAGATTTTGGGACTTTTCTCTGTGAATAAATAGATAGTTTTATCCCAAGTTTACGTTGCCTTTTAGTGCTTCTTCACTCATAATTTTTTTGCAGTATTACCTATTAGTTATGCACAGTGGCGGATTATAATAAGGGCGTTTTGGGCGGCCGCCTGGGGCCCGAGGCTCCGGGGGGGCCCATGCCCAGTGCTGTCGCCACATCCATGCTGTCGTCTGACTGGGCCCACACTCACCCAGTCAGATGACAGCGTCAGTTTACAGGCGCTCCCCCTAGAATAGCAGTCTCACGCCCCATTCCTGCCCGCATCCGCCCTCTCCCCGCCCGCATCTGCCCTCTCCCCGTCCGCTCCCACCCAATCCCCGCCCCCAGCACGCACAGACGCACGTACGGACGCACTCACGTCCACCCCAGCGGCGCCATCCCCCAATCAGGCGGTCCCTGCGGCCTGTGCGCCCTCCTCCTTCTCCAGGTATGTGCCGGATCCAGCCCGTCACCCCCAGCAGTCACCCAATCACCCCCAGCAGTCCACCAGTCACCCCCAGCAGTCCCCCAATCACCCCCAGCAGTCCCCCAGTAGCCACTGTCACTCCCAGCAGTCCCCCAGTCAGCCCTGTCACCCCCAGCAGTCAGCCCCAGTACCCCGTCACCCCCAGCAATCACCAAGCCACCCTCAGTAGCCCCTGTCACCCCCAGCAGTCACCCAGTCACCCCCAGCAGCCACTGTCACCCCCAGCAGTCCCCCTGTCATCCCCAGCAGTCCCCCAGTACCCCCTGTTACCCCCAGCAGTCCCCCAGTCACCCCCAGCAGTCCCCCCTGTCACCCCCAGCAGTCCCCCAGTCCCCCGTCACCCCCAGCAGTCCCACAGTCACCCCCAGCAGTCCCACAGTCACCCCCTGTCACCCCCAGCAGTCCCCCAGTCACCCCCTGCAGTCCCCCAGTACCCTCTGTCACCCCCAGCAGTCCCCCAGTCACCCCCAGTACCCCCTGTCACCCCCAGCAGTCCCCCATTCACCCGCAGCTGTCCCACTGTCACCCCCAGCAGCCCCTGTCACCCCAGATGTCCCCCCCAGTAGCCCCTGTCACCTCCAGTAGTCCCCTAGTAACCCCCAGCTGTCCCCCGTCACCCCAAGCAGCCCCTGTCACCCATAGTCACCCCAGCTGTCCCCATGTCCCCCCCAGCTATCCCCCTGTCCCCCCCAGTAGCCCCTGTCACCTCCAGTAGTCCCCTAGTAACCCCCAGTCACTCCCAAGTTGTGGTCATGGTGCCAAATGAAGAAGAAAGCGAAAAGTGAGCTACAGCAATCAGAGAAGACATCACCTGTAAGTCATTAGTAACTGCACTGTAATAACTTCTATAGTGTGCAGAGCCTTTGTACCGTTGAGGTCTAAAGGGTACAGTGTATGGTTTGTGCTAGTGTACTGACACAGCCTTGCAGTTGGTATAGTACACTAGCGGGAACTGTTAAACACAGTGTCCCCCCTCCCCCATTATGGAGCACAGTCTGGCCCACAGGGGGTTAAGTTAATCCCTGGGGACCAGACTGTCAGTTCTGAACACCCCCCCCCCCTTTCCTGCTTCGCAGCATCTGGTGCTCGCTTCAGCATGGAAGGGGTAATTTAACCCCTTTCTTTCTGGAGTGGGTGCTTTCAGGTCGGTGTTTGGACCTGAATATGGACTTCAGCAATGAAGGCCATGTTCAGGTCAAAACCCTCAACTGCAAATGTCAAAAACACAAAAATCACTTTTCACAAAGACAAAAACACCAGAAAAAATGCAAGCTAAGCCCACACCTAGTAAGTCTCCCTTCACATGTCCATGGACGGTTTTACACTCAGGAAACACTGATCAGGAAGCCTTTCAGGAAGCTTCAGGAAACCATCAGGGTTTCAAAATTTCAAAAGGAAGGAGAAAAAAAAAAAAAACTCACCTGCTGCTGGCTGCAGCATTGCTCCTGTCTTGCTTCTCTCTTTGCTTTACAAGAAAAACTGGTGGCCAGAGGCATAATGCTACCTCCAACTAGGAGAATAATTGACTGGGTCGGGAGTATGTTAAAGGGCCCGGTCTAGGAAACAGATAGAATTCCGGACAGTTGCGGAGCTGTTTAAAATTCTGGATTCCACCATATAATTGTTTGGAATTCTATACAATTATAGGCCATGTCCCATAATTTCTGGGGCTATTTTCCACCCTTCAGGAAAAATCCAATTAGAACCCTTTGGGTCAGGAAATATATACAGATTTCCTGATAAGATATGTCCATTTTTCTATATTTGTACTTTCGATATTTAAATTTCCGCAGCAAGCCCTATCATTACCTATTGACTTTAAGGCTTTGTTCATACAATGTTGTTCATACAATTTTTTTTTTTTAATGAAGTACTATTATTACTGTTTTCAGTAAATATAAATACAGTGGTGCCTTAGATTACAAGCATAATTCGTTCTGGGACCGTGCTTGTAATCGAAATCACTCTCAAACCAAAGCATATTTTCCCATAAGAAATCACTGAAATACAGACAATTGGTTCCACACCCCCAAAATAATGATTTTTATAATCTGATTAACATAAAAAACAGATGCAACAAACAATGAGAAACAGCTGAATATGTGATATTATAGGTTACTGTACAGTATAGCAATCAGCATGTGGAGTATAATGTATAGTAAGGGCATAAACCTGAAAAACAGCAGCAGTTTGTAGATACAGGATGGAGCTGCAGATCCCCATAATGCAGTAGACTAGTACAACAGGCTAGAATAGAGAAGCAGGGCTGCTGTCAGAGGTCACATGATAGTAATGGGCAAGGGTGTGTGTTCAGCATGGACCAATCAGGAAGTGGGAATCACAGAGCTGTGCAGGAGGACAGTGACAGAAACTTTCCTATACAGCAGTGTGAATGGCTGAGTGTAAGTGCAAGTACATTATAGCAGCAGTGTGTATAGCTGAGTGTAAGTGCAGGCACAGTATAGCAGCAGTGTGTATAACTGAGTGTGAGTTCAGGCACATTATAGCAGGAATGGAGAGGATGGGAAACACAAGGGCTCACAGAGACTGCAGGGAGCATGAAGGAACGAGCAGGGCAGATGTGGGCAAATAAATGCAGCACTCTCTGTCCGGGGAGAGAGGGGTTACAGCTATGAAGAGATTACCTCCACAGTCCTTTGCCCTGATGCAAGCCCCGGCCTGAAGTGGATCTGCCATGATTTGGAAGGTGAGGGAGACTTCTTTCAGTCTTTCCCCATACATCATGTCATTCACCAATGTAACAACCTAAAACAAATGATATAACTTCCTACTTTCTACGACACATTTAGTCGAATAACTAACAGTAAATGCAATTTTATGGTTGCTATATTAACATAGTGTCATTTTTTTTATAGATACGATGGGAAAAAAATATCACATTAGGAGAACCTCCCGGGTTTCTACACTCCTGGTGGTGGTAAGTGTAATTTTATTATATTTGATATTGCTTAGGATTGCAATTTGTAAGGCTAAATTACAGTAAAGTATTAAAGGACAAATGGGATTCATATTATGTGGTCACTTATTAAGCTAATATTATTGTCTCTGTAATTTGTCTTGGTATACTATACTCTTCTGTAAAGTTTTTTGAAAAGAAAAAAAATAGTATGGTACCATGTTAGGCTACATGCACACTACGTTTAACAGTGTCCGTTGCATAGCCGGGCTGCATTCAGCTTGTTCCTGCAGCCGATACCTCTGTTCTTTTTTTTACAATTGACTTGCGGGCACTGTTTGGTGTGCTCGCAAATCAATTAGTCAATCACTTCAATGCAATGTGCGTTCTCCGGCTGACTTTACATTGTGTGAACAGCTATTATTTCCGGATGAAGTTTTTTGAACAGTGTCCTAAAATAATAGGCATGTACGTTATCTTAACACCGTACTTAAGAACGTGCGTTAAAATAGCAATATATGAACACAGAGGGCAGCCCCTGCAGTAAAGAACGGACGCTGATTCCATTGCAATCAGCATCTGTTCTTTACTCAAAAATAACAGTTGTGTGAACATAGCCTTAGCCTGATACATCACATAGATAAGCCAGTGCAATAAAAAGGGACTTGTTGTAAATGAAAGGTTATTTAGAAGTCCACGATTCCTGGTCAGTTCAGTCTTATCTGTGGATTATGCCCATGTAGTGGGTCATAAATCCACATGCCAGGTTTAATCCATGTGTTAATGACTGGAATGTTTTTATCCATTTGATTTCCCACACTAGAGATTGTGACGCCAAAAATGATGCCCCAACCAGCCCTGTAGGTGATAAAAAGTGCTATGGTTCTTACATCAGTACCAGATTTAAAAAAAAATGTAATTGGTCTAGGTATTTTTATCCCTTGTGAAAGATTATGTGATTCTTTTATCATGTGATAAAAATGACAGAAAAAAACTAATATGCATTTAGTTTTAATTTTTTTTTATACCCTACCCTCCTATAGACGTCTATAGGGGAAAATGCCCAAACTCATTCAACAAAACTGCAAATGCTCTCAAGAAAGCCAAATTGTGCTGTCAAAATAAACGCCACAATAAAAAACATTGTGGGTACTGCATTTCATTTTTCCCTATTGACTCTGAGATAGCATCTGGCCACAGCATTTTTGAGTCAAATGCCAATTTTGGCATTTATATTGGTGTTTTGTTCTTTTTAAATCCGGAGCAGTCCAGAACTGTGCGTCACATACATCTCTATCACTTTTGTTTTTTGTATAATGGGTGGTTAGGAAGACTTGTGGAACATTTCCACCTGAGAATACGCCCGATGAATAAGGGCCCTATTCTACCGGCCCGATCAACAGAGATGCTAGACCAGCGCTTGTTTACTGGGCCTATTCCACAGCCCGATAATTGTTTAGCAAGGGCTGCAGGGACATCGTTACCGATGTTCTTGCAGCCCTTGCAGCATACATTACCTAGCAGGGCTTCTCCTCCGCTCCGTCTGACAGCTCAGTCAGGCCGCACCGAAGCTGATGCTGCGCCGCAGGACCCGGGGAGGAAGACGGAGCGGAGGAGAAGCCCTGCTAGGTAATGTATGCTGCTTCTCAAATCGTTGGTTGCCCGCCGCGCACCGCTATTCCAGGAAGAGATGCACGGTGGGTGACCGACGATTTTAGGTTTGGGCCTAAATAAACGATCAGCCGATGACACGATCATCGGCTGATCATTTTCTCTATTCCACCGAGCGTTAATCGGCCGAATCGGGCCTTACATGGATAACTGTATGGATCCCACTGTAGAAATTTCAGCTGCAAAACTATACTTTCAATTTGAAGCCAACATGTAAACATACCCTAAGGCACATACCTGGTTTGTCTGTGTTGAAATCCATCACTTAGATCAGTAAGCAGTATCGGGTACCTAATGTCACATGGCGAAATAATTTTCTCAAAAGTTGTCCAAGCAATCACTATTCTTGGCTAAGAAGGTGACTGCTAAACACACAGGGGGATTGGCAAACATTTGTTATTCTCCTGCTGTGCTGAAGAACAGCCTGGCTGCCTCAGTCAGACACTCTGGCACATTCCTGTGGATAGCGGGTCCACTGAGGTGAAAACGTAGTGTTTAAGGCGAGCTAGACTGTACGAAATAAAGAAGACACGGCTTCTTAAAACTTTGTAGTTACTTGAGGATAAATCACAGATTCAAATGTTGTGTTCTATTCTCCCCCTCCCCTCTCCCCCCCATTATATATACTTTTGTTCATCATGGTTTTTGGGGGGGGGGGGGTTTTGGGGGTGGGGGGGTTATCTTACCCGCTGCATGATTCATTTTGGCTCATTTTTTTAAAATAAATGGTTATAATTATAATTATGGTTATAATAAAAGGTAGATTTTATTGGGTGATTCTGTGATTTATATTTATATACCTCATGTACATGAAAAGTGTTTTGCACTAGAATTAAATGTTACATCTGTGATTTCGTAGTTACTTAAGGAACCTGACAATCTGCAGTGCCATCTGATTTTCTAAAATGTGCTGTTCCTTTATTCTTTGTAATTTACTTCTATTTAAAAATATCAAGTCTTCCAGTACTTATCAGCTGCTGTATGTCCTGCAGCAAGTGGTGTACTCTTTCCAGGCTGACATAGGGCTCTCTGCTGACACCCCTGTCCATGACAGAAACTCTCCAGAGCAGCTGCAAATCCCCATAGAAAGCCTCTCCTGCTCCCAAAACTGGAAAAAATAACAGGATATACAGCAGCTGATAAGTACCAAAATACTTTACATTTTTTAATCAAATTAAATTACAAATCTCTGGCACTTTCTGGCACAGTTGATTTGAAATAATTTTTTTGGAGTAAACTACTGCTTTGATAATAATAATAATAATAATAATAATAATAATAATAATAATAACCTCACATTTCCACACGATATACAATGTTACCATCAGCATTATAAAGGACTAATGATCAAAACAGGAGTACCAAACCTGCAAACCTCATATGTAAAAAAAAAAATGTCTGTGGATCTGGGTCAGCTATTGTACTATAGAGTAGGTACGTTGACTACTTACATGAGACTACTATGCTGTGAGTGGAAGGGATTTTAAAAAGGTCACATGAGTAAATAAGGTTTATAGGGTAGCTTCAAACGTACCGCATCGCAGTGGGTTTTCTGCTGCGGAACCGCAGCAGACTTGATGGTGCAGATATGGTGCTGTGTTCATTCATTTAGTCAAATCTGCTGCGGATCCGCAGCAGAAAATCCACTGTGTTGCGGTATATGTGAAGCTACACAGAAATAGCATACTTTTGCTTTTGGGTTATGTCTACTATAGCAGCTCAACCATAGTCATATGAAGCAGTTTCAGATATGAACCATAAAGCCATTGATAAAATGAATGCTTATTCTGAAAAGAAAAAAAAATTACAAACTTTTTGATACATCATTTTTTCTAGTATAGTTTGTTTTTGTATTTTTGCTGACGTCACAAACTGTTTTTGGAAGAATGCTGCTATTTTTCTGACAGTTCTTCATTTAGTTTTTAAGCCATATAGAAGATAGAAACATTGTCAGCAGAAAAAGTCTGCCTTTTAGTATTTCCATTCTTGTTATCTTAGGATAGGTATATGTTTGTCCCAGGCAGATTTAAATTCAGCTATTGTAGATTTAACTACAACATCTCCTAGAAGTTTGTTCCAAGCATCTACTACTCTTTCAGTAAATTGATTTTTTTCATGTTTCTGACCTTTCCCCAAACAAATCTCAGACTGTGCTCCCTTGTTCTTAAGTTAAAGTGTCACTGTTGTTAAAATTTTATGCAGAAATCAATAGTCCAGGTGATTTTAAGAAACTTTGTAATTGGGTTTATTAGGAAAATATGCCATTATCTGCATTTAAAAAAGACTTTTCCCAGGTCCCCCCTCCTTTCCTTTCTGTCATCCACTGCTCATTATCAGGAAATCTCGACTGTTTCACATCAGTCGGATCATGGCTGAGCTACGGATCAGGGAGGGGGGAGGAGGGAGATTAGTCCGAAGCAGAGAGCAGAGAACAAAGGATTACACCACAGGGAGCTGCTGAAAGCCCCTATTCAGAGGTCAGAGAGGTAAGCGCTGATGTCAGAAGAGAGAGCCTGGTAATGTAGCTGTAAATTAACTCTTTGTTGTCCTGTTTTGGTGCCTTATCTCACTCCACCCCTCCCCTCTTTATAGAGAACAATGAAGACAGGGGGAGAGCTTTAAACTGCTTTTTCATGATAAAATGCATTTTTCGGCTAATAAACCTAATTACAAAGTTTCTTAAAATCGCCTGTACTATTGATTTCTGGAAAAAAAAAATTAACGACAGAGACACTTTAAGTTTTTATTTAAAACACTTCCCTCTTGAACCTGCAGCAGGTCTTCAGAAAATTTTGCAGCAGATTTGAAGTTGCAGATTCAATGCAAAGCAAATCTAGGCCATCAAATCTGTTGCAGATCTGCTGCGGATCTGCGGTAGATCTGCTGCAGATCCTATACGTGTGAAGGCATCCTAAAACAGCCCAATACAACAAATTAACACTTTTTATCCAGCTAGTATATATTTCGAAATCAGAACGATACCTTAATCAGGCAAGTGCCCTTTGAGGGCACCTTATCACGGTGAGATGGCATGCTCTTTTTGATTAAATAGTTTGCTAAGAAAATCTTTAGAACAGGTTTTTATTGTGTGTACTCTGGAGGAAGTATATTCAGTAAGTCCTGGCACTTGCAGGTTGCTTTGCACTTTCCTGTTTTTGTACGTAATAGAGACACGTGAAAAGTTTTGATCGTTCCAGGTCTGAGTGTTCAGAACTGTACCATTTGTGAGAATGAGTCGGGAAAAGACCCCGCCAAGTGCGGTCCTCTCCCGCCTCTGTGTGACATGATAAGTCGGGCTCCCAATGTAAGTCTATTCAGCCTCTTCAGACTCTTTTTTTTTTTTTTTTAATTGACACAAACTAGGAACAGACTGAGCAGCAGCACGGTCTTCTCCCCACTCGTTTTTACGATCAATACAGGCCTGAACACTCATCAACACAGATCAAAATATTTGGCAGTTTTTTTGATAACAGGTATTACTAATATATTTTTAATTTAATTATTTTTACTAATATAATTTTTTCTTCAGACCACCCACCATTTTTGTAGACCATCTTTGAACCCATTCTATTTTATCGATATATTTTTTTAGGTTAGGTCTCCAGAACTGAAAACGGTATTCTAGATGTGGTGTCACTAGAGCTCTATACAGTCGCATCATAATCGCTCTCTTCCTACTGGTTATACCTCTAGCTATACAGCCCAGCATACAACTTGTTTTCCCTACTGCCTGCTTGCACTGGTGACTCATTTTAAGGCTGTCAGAATCCACTACCCCTAAATCCTTCTATTCTGAAGTCTTTGCTAACACAGAACTACCGATATGATGCTCGGATAGATGATTTCTCCTTCCAAAGTGCATTATTTTGCATTTGGAAACATTGAACTGCAGTCTCCATTGTTTTGACCATTTATTTAGTAAAGCTAAATAATTTTCCATATTACTGACGCCTCCCAGAATATCAACCCTATTGCACACTTTTGTGTCATCAGCAACAGACAAACCTTACCTACCAAACCTTCTCCTAAGTCACTTCAGTGCTTCAGCCTGTGCCTGGTGGTACAGTCACTTTAAAAAGAATAGGACCCAGAACAGACCCTTGTGGCACACCACTTGTAACCAGTCTCTGCTCAGAATATACACCATTCACAACAACCCTCTGATATCTATCCTTCCGCCAACCACAAATCCACTGAACTATCCAGTCCAATTTTCTCTAACTTCTCTTTCAACTTTTTATAGGAAACTGTCTTAAAGGCTTTGTTAAAGTCCAGATAGGCAGAATCCATGGCATCACCTTCTTACAACACTTTTGTAACATAGTCAAAGAAATCAATCAGATTAGTCTGACATGGATCAGTAAAATTGTTGATTTTTAGGTGATCAATCAATTATCTTCTAACTGGCCTCTAGTTACTGGGCTCTTCTCTGCTACCCTTCTTGTGTATAGGTATATCATTGGCCGTTCTCCAAACATCATCTCCTTTTAGCAGGGATTGGTTTTACAGATCTATCGTGAGGCCAACAATCACAGATCGGAATTCTTTAAGACATGATCTGGACCCATCGTCTTATTCAACTTAAGTTCCTCTGAATCATCGGCTTTTGATAACGCTGTGGTTGAACAAACAGAGGCAATGCTATGTCCAACCATACTGTGATTGTGAAGGCCTCCTCCTGAAAACACTGACCAGAAGTAGCTATTCAGTATGGGCGCCTTTACACAGAGAGATTTATCTTGCAGATTTTTGAAGCCAAAGCCAGGAACAAACTATCAGGGGCAGGCCTAGACTGCAGAGGGCCCCTGTGCAAAAAATGTGCTTGGGCCTCCAATAACCTACTGCTACCCATCTGCTTTAAAGGCGCATACACACAGATGAATGATATGTTCTCCCGGGTATCTAGGACTGTGGGCAGAGAGCAGGTATATAGGTGACGGAGATGTATTCTGTAGGCAGGGAGCAGGTATATAGGTAAGGGAGATGTATTGGGCAGGCATGGAGCAGGTATATTGGAGAGGAGATGTATTGGGCAGGCAGGGAGCAGGTATATAGGTGAGGAGATGTATTCTGTAGGCAGGGAGCAGGTATATAGGTGAGGGAGATGTATTGGGCAGGCAGGGAGCAGGTATATAGGTAAGGGAGATGTATTAGGCAGGCATGGAGCAGGTATATTGGTGAGGAGATGTATTGGGCAGGCAGGGAGCAGGTATATAGGTGAGGAGATGTATTCTGTAGGCAGGGAGTAGGTATATAGGTGAGGAGATGTATTGGGCAGGCAGGGAGCAGGTATATAGGTGAGGAGATGTATTCTGTAGGCAGGGAGCAGGTATATAGGTGAGGAGATGTATTGGGCAGGCAGGGAGCAGATATATAGGTGAGGGAGATGTATTGGGCAGGCAGGGAGCAGGTATATAGGTGAGGAGATGTATTTGGCAGGCAGGGAGCAGGTATATAGGTGAGGAGATGTATTGGGCAGGCATGGAGCAGGTATATAGAAGAGGAGATGTATTCTGTAGGCAGGAAGCAGGTATATAGGTGAGGAGATGTATTGGGCAGGCAGGGAGCAGATATATAAGTGAGGAGATGTATTGGGCAGCAGGGAGCAGATATATAGGTGAGGGAGATGTATTCTGTAGGCAGGGAGCAGGTATATTGGTGAGGAGATGTATTCTGTAGGCAGGGAGTAGGTATATAGGTGAGGGGGATGTATTGGGCAGGCAGGGAGCAGGTATAT
Organism: Dendropsophus ebraccatus; assembly: GCF_027789765.1. Classification (NCBI taxonomy): domain Eukaryota; kingdom Metazoa; phylum Chordata; class Amphibia; order Anura; family Hylidae; genus Dendropsophus; species Dendropsophus ebraccatus. Next base: position 110,393,888 of record NC_091456.1, on the reverse strand, counting down.
AGGTGAGGAGATGTATTCTGTAGGCAGGGAGCAGGTATATAGGTAAGGGAGATGTATTGGGCAGGCAGGGAGCAGGTATATAGAAGAGGAGATGTATTCTGTAGGCAGGAAGCAGGTATATAGGTGAGGAGATGTATTGGGCAGGCAGGGAGCAGATATATAAGTGAGGAGATGTATTCTGTAGGCAGGGAGCAGGTATATAGAAGAGGAGATGTATTCTGTAGGCAGGAAGCAGGTATATAGGTGAGGAGATGTATTGGGCAGGCAGGGAGCAGATATATAAGTGAGGAGATGTATTGGGCAGCAGGGAGCAGATATATAGGTGAGGGAGATGTATTCTGTAGGCAGGGAGCAGGTATATTGGTGAGGAGATGTATTCTGTAGGCAGGGAGTAGGTATATAGGTGAGGGGGATGTATTGGGCAGGCAGGGAGCAGGTATAAAGGTGAGGAGATGTATTCTGTAGGCAGGGAGCAGGTATATAGGTAAGGGAGATGTATTGGGCAGGCAGGGAGCAGGTATATAGGTGAGGGAAATGTATTGGGCAGGCAGGGAGCAGGTATATAGGTGAGGGAAATGTATTGGGCAGGCAGGGAGCAGGTATATAGGTGAGGGAGGTGTATTCTGTAGCCAGGGAGCAGGTATATAGGTGAGGGAGGTGTATTCTGTAGGGAGGGAGCAGGTATATAGGTGAGGAGATGTATTCTGTAGGCAGGCAGGGAGCAGGTATATAGGTGAGGAGATGTATTGGGCAGGCAGGGAGCAGGTATATAGGTGAGGAGATGTATTCTGTAGGCAGGCAGGGAGCAGGTATATAGGTGAGGAGATGTATTGGGCAGGCAGGGAGCAGATATATAGGTGAGGGAGATGTATTGGGCAGGCAGGGAGCAGGTATATAGGTGAGGAGATGTATTTGGCAGGGAGTAGGTATATAGGTGAGGAGATGTATTGGGCAGGGAGTAGGTATATAGGTGAGGAGATGTATTGGGCAGGCATGGAGCAGGTATATAGAAGAGGAGATGTATTCTGTAGGCAGGAAGCAGGTATATAGGTGAGGAGATGTATTGGGCAGGCAGGGAGCAGATATATAAGTGAGGAGATGTATTGGGCAGCAGGGAGCAGATATATAGGTGAGAGAGATGTATTCTGTAGGCAGGGAGCAGGTATATTGGTGAGGAGATGTATTCTGTAGGCAGGGAGTAGGTATATAGGTGAGGGGGATGTATTGGGCAGGCAGGGAGCAGGTATATAGGTGAGGAGATGTATTCTGTAGGCAGGGAGCAGGTATATAGGTAAGGGAGATGCAGGGCCGCCGATAGGGCAGTACAAGTGGTACTGCCGTATGGGGCCCGGACCCTAAGAGACACGGGGGGGGGCCTGGCGGGCCCGCCGGCCGCCGCCCCCCGACCGCTACGCTAGGGGGGTCCGCACGGCCCCCCTTGCCACCTGTTTTTGAGCATCCCGAGAAGCTGCGGCCACGCAGCTTCTCGGGATGCACTGATCGCTTTAATGTTCCGCCCGCACAGCGGGCGGAACATTAAAGCGATCAGAATACAGGAGAAGGACCTGTCAGCGTCCTCCTCCTGTATTCTCTCCCATAGGCTGCCGGCACTTCATACCAGCAGCCTATGGGAGGCCGGGCCGTGATCATGTGCCCCTCCGGCAGGCGTCATCACGTCTGCCGGAAGTCCCGTCCCTGCGGCTCGCAAGATGGAGCCCGAAGAGGAGGAGGAAGAGCTGCTTCCTGCATAGCGCGGATTAGGTGAGTAGGATGTTTGTTTTTTAGGGGCACCTCTGGGGGCGTTATTAGTGTATGGGGGGCACCTCTGGGGGCATTATTATTGTATGGGGGCACCTCTGGGGGCATTATTATTGTATGGGGGCACCTCTGGGGGCATTATTAGTATATGGGGGCACCTCTGGGGGCATTATTAGTGTATGAGGGCACCTCTGGGGGCGTTATTAGTGTATGGGGGCACCTCTGGGGGCATTATTAGTGTATGGGGGCACCTCTGGGGGCATTATTAGTATATGGGGGCACCTCTGGGGGCATTATTAGCTCATGGGGGCACCTCTGGGGGCATTATTAGTGTATGGGGGCACCTCTGGGGGCATTATTAGTGTATGGGGCCACCTCTGGGGACATAATTAGTGTATGGGGGCACCTCTGGGGGCATTATTAGTATATGGGGGCACCTCTGGGGGCATTATTAGTGTATGGGGGCACCTCTGGGGGCGTTATTAGTGTATGGGGGCACCTCTGGGGGCATTATTAGTGTATGGGGGCACCTCTGGGGGCATTATTAGTATATGGGGGCACCTCTGGGGGCATTATTAGTTCATGGGGGCACCTCTGGGGGCATTATTAGTATATGGGGGCACCTCTGGGGGCATTATTAGTATATGGGGGCACCTCTGGGGGCATTATTAGTTCATGGGGGCACCTCTGGGGGCATTATTAACTCATGGGGGCATCTCTGGGGGCATTATTAGTGCATGGGGGTACCTCTGGGGGCATTATTAGTTCATGGGGGCCACCTCTAGGGGCATTATTAGCTCATGGGGGCACAGCTGGGAATCCTACATACAGGGGGCACAGCAGGGAATCCTACATACAGGGGGCACAGCAGGGAATCCTACATACAGGGGGCACAGCAGGGGATCCTACATACAGGGGGCACAGCAGGGAATCCTACATACAGGGGGCACAGCAGGGGATCCTACATACAGGGGGCATCCCACACAGCGCAGTTACAATGGGAGCCTACAGGGGGGAGAAAGGAAAGGAAGTTGCTACAAATGTGCGGAGCCTAAATTGTTTGTCTCGCAGGTTCTAAGGGGATGAAACATATCTGGAAGGAATCATCATGGAGGTCTGGGCCGGATGGAGAGGAAAAGGGAAAGTAACGCCTCAGATCAAAGAAGACGTCACCTGTGAGTCCCTGTATGACACTTTTCTTATTTTGTAGAACATCATTTAGTAGGGGCGCCCCGAGGTGACAGCTACTACATTATCTGTACTCAGAGATATCACTGTGTTATCTGTTGTGTTACATAGGACTGCAGGTGACTACTACATTATCTGTACTCAGAGATATCACTGTTATCTGTGGTGTTACATAGGACTGCAGGTGACAGCTACTACATTATCTGTACTCAGAGATATCACTGTGTTATCTGTGGTGTTACATAGGACTGCAGGTGACATCTACATTATCTGTACTCAGAGGGATATCACTGTGTTATCTGTGCTGTTACATAGGACTGCAGGTGACATCTACTACATGATCTATACTCAGAGATATCACTGTGTTATCTGTGCTGTTACATAGGACTGGAGGTGAAATCTACTACATTATCTGTACTCAGAGATACCACTGTGTTATGTGGTGTTACATAGGACTGCAGGTGATATCAGGTGATTTCTCCAGGTTGCAGAAGTTCAAACTTCATCGTGCCCTGGTGTGCTGGTGTCTGTATGTCTGTATACATGTGTGCTGGTGTCTGTATGTCTGTATACATGTGTGCTGGTGTCTGTATACATGTGTGCTGGTGTCTGTGTGTGAGATCAATTCTAGAGAACTGGCTCATATACCCCATTTTCCCCAGTGGCTTAAAATGTAACCTCTGTTATACAGTTATAGAATTGTAGAACCTAAATGTGAACAAGGTGCAATTCAAATAGACACTCACTTGTATAGCTGCCTCTTGTGCTCTGTATGCAGTGCATTATATCCACCCCTGCAACGTACAATTTATAGCGTGTCTACAAGCCCAGCGGGGCTCATTATGATGGAGACTAAAACTTATACAAGAGTGGGGTAGGGGTTCCCCTGTATTCAGAATGCTGTTGAGTGCTAGGCAATGCCCCGTCTGGGATTATTGAATTTCGAGGGTCTATGCAGAGCAGGATAAAGACACCTCTGCTGCACAAACAGGATCTCCTAGAAAGCGTTCTCACCGCCATGTATTCGCTATCACTGGCTTGGGTGAGCTAAACTAGTCTGCCTGGGGGGGGGGGGGGGGGGGGGGGATTTGTATATGCTCACTAACATGGAACAGCCTCATTATATTAGCCTTATCAACATATTCTATGTTAGTGAGCATACCGGGGGGGGGGATATTGGTGAACATATACAAATTAAACAGCCCCCCAGACCCTCGAAATTCAATAACCCCAAACGGGGCATTGCCTAGTACTCAGCAGCATTCTGAATACAGGGGAACCCCTACCCCACTCTTGTTTAAGTTTTAGTCTCCATCATAATGAGCCCCGCTGGGCTTGTAGACACGCTATAAATTGTACGTTGCAGGGGTGAATATAATGCACTGCATACAGAGCACAAGAGGCAGCTATACAAGTAAGTGTCTATTTGAATTGCACCTTGTTCACATTTAATTTCTACAATTTTATAACTGTATAACAGAGGTTACATTTTAAGCCACTGGGGAAAATGGGATATATGAGCCAGTTCTCTAGAATTGATCTGAACCAAATTATACCTCCCAGCAAGGCGTGGGGCCAACACACTATTTTTTTTTTATTAATGTGGGGGGCCCAGACACTTTGGTTGTATGGGGCCCCGAAATTCCTGATGGCGGCCCTGGGGAGATGTATTGGGCAGGCATGGAGCAGGTATATAGAAGAGGAGATGTATTCTGTAGGCAGGAAGCAGGTATATAGGTGAGGAGATGTATTGGGCAGGCAGGGAGCAGATATATAAGTGAGGAGATGTATTGGGCAGCAGGGAGCAGATATAAAGGTGAGGGAGATGTATTCTGTAGGCAGGGAGCAGGTATATTGGTGAGGAGATGTATTCTGTAGGCAGGGAGTAGGTATATAGGTGAGGGGGATGTATTGGGCAGGCAGGGAGCAGGTATAAAGGTGAGGAGATGTATTCTGTAGGCAGGGAGCAGGTATATAGGTAAGGGAGATGTATTGGGCAGGCAGGGAGCAGGTATATAGGTGAGGGAAATGTATTGGGCAGGCAGGGAGCAGGTATATAGGTGAGGGAGGTGTATTCTGTAGCCAGGGAGCAGGTATATAGGTGAGGGAGGTGTATTCTGTAGGCAGGGAGCAGGTATATAGGTGAGGAGATGTATTCTGTAGGCAGGCAGGGAGCAGGTATATAGGTGAGGAGATGTATTGGGCAGGCAGGGAGCAGGTATATAGGTGAGGGAGGTGTATTCTGTAGCCAGGGAGCAGGTATATAGGTGAGGGAGATGTATTGGGCAGGCAGGGAGCAGGTACTGTATATAGTTTAGGGGGAGGTATATGGCAGGCAGGGAGCAGGTATATAGGTTGGGGGGAGGTATATGGCAGGCAGGGAGCAGGTATATAGGTTAGGGGAAGGTATATGGAAGGCAGGGAGCAGGTATATAGGTTAGGGGGAGGTATATGGCAGGCAGGGAGCAGGTATATAGGTTAGGGGGAGGTATATGGCAGGCAGGGAGCAGGTATATAGGTTAGGGGGAGGTATATGGCAGGCAGCAGGTATATAGGTTAGGGGGAGGTATATGGCAGGCAGCAGGTATATAGGTTAGGCGGAGGTATATGGCAGGCAGGGAGCAGGTATATAGGTTAGGGGGAGGTATATGGCAGGTATATAGGTTAGGGGGAGGTATATGGCAGGCAGGGAGCATGTATATAGGTTAGGGGGAGGTATATGGCAGGCAGCAGGTATATAGGTTAGGGGGAGGTATATGGCAGGCAGCAGGTATATAGGTTAGGGGGAGGTATATGGCAGGCAGCAGTTATATAGGTTAGGGGGAGGTATATGGCAGGCAGGGAGCTGGTATATAGGTTAGGGAAAGGTATATGGCAGGTATATAGGTTAGGGGGAGGTATATGGCAGGTAGGGAGCAGGTATATAGGTTAGGGGGAGGTATATGGCAGGCAGGGAGCAGGTATATAGGTTAGGGGGAGGTATATGGCAGGCAGCAGGTATATAGGTTAGGGGGAGGTATATGGCAGGCAGAAGGTATATAGGTTAGGGGGAGGTATATGGCAGGCAGCAGGTATATAGGTTAGGGGGAGGTATATGGCAGGCAGGGAGCAGGTATATAGGTTAGGGAAAGGTATATGGCAGGTATATAGGTTAGGGGGAGGTATATGGCAGGTAGGGAGCAGGTATATAGGTTAGGGGGAGGTATATGGCAGGTATATAGGTTAGGGGGAGGTATAAGGCAGGTATATAGGTTAGGGGGAGGTATATGGCAGGCAGGGAGCTGCACTGTATCTGCAGACATCCCCGTCCTCCCTTACCATCCTGTCCCCACTTGTGCTTGAAAACCCAGGAAGCAGGAGGTCTGTAAGAGCAGGAGAGGAGAGAACAGAGGGGGGAGGGGGGATTTCTTAAGGAGGAACGTCATTTAAGGTGGACCAGGCACTGGAAACTATCGGCCCTGGTTTCATGGTTTTATGTGTTTCTCTGGCAGCTATAGGCTATGTTCACACAACGTCAAAAATAGAAAGAAGGCGTCCGATTTCGAAATTTAAAATAACGTCCGTTTTTGCCGCGATTCACTGCTATGGCAATGCTTTAAAGTCAATGGAAAGACGGACGTCCAATGCACACAATATATTGAATAACGGACGTTTTTACCGCGGACATCAAAATAATGAACATGATCATTATTTTCGGACGTCTTTTGCAAACAGCGGACTTTTTTATTAGTTGATCACACACAGTTTTTCTTTTTTACAGTTCTTTCTCCGTTTTTACTATTAAATTCAATGGACTTTTCCATTAAGACACACCCAAAGGCCAATTAGTAATCCCAATTTAATGCCAACAGCTGTCACTAAGGGGAGACCAGCTAAATGACGTCCGTTATTTTAGACTCAAAATGACAGACGTCATTTTAAACTGAGCTGAAAAAACGTTGTGTGGACATAGCCATACAGTCTCTTTTTACCTCCTTTAGGCTGCAATTCTTCTTTTACCACATGTCTTAAAAAATGTGTTTAGCATAAAAAAAATCAATTTAAAAAAAGTTTTTTTTAATACATTCTCTATACAGAATGGGATGGCCGTCATTGGCTCTGGAGCTGAGCCTACATCATACAAGGCAGGTGTCGGCTACTATTTGTAGATGGCACCTACTGGTTAACGACCAACATTGGATATTGACGCAGGTCATTTAACTGTTTACATGCCATGATCAATATCGATCATGACATCTAAACAGTTTTGACACCTGTCATTGATGTTAGTAGCACCAGACATCATGGCAGCAAGCAGCTTCTGTCTGGGCTTAGGACCTGCCGTGACTGATCTAGAGAGCAAAAAAAAGGCAGGGTTCCACATTGGATGATATGTCAAAGTATAGAAAATAAGGACAAAGCAAATGGCTCAAGGATTACCTGACCAGGTTATGTAATGCCACAACCACAATAATAATGCATACTATATATATGAACAAAAGACTATGCTGTTAGCAACAATCAATCTGACTTTGTAATACATAACATAATGAAATAAAGAGTACCAGTAAAACGTTTAAATTGGTCCCCATGGCCAAGCCCTGTCCCATCACCCATCTTCTAACCAAAATAGAATATATCAGAGGAACATTAACCCCTTAGCGACCCATGACGTACCTGATACGTCATGGTGCCGCGGGGGGGGGGGGGGGGGGGGTGTTCAGAGCTGGGTCTGAATGGCTCTGAATGGCACCGCTCCCGGCTGTGATCTGCAGCCGGGCAGTGCCTCTATTAGCCGACGCGGGTCCCGTTGCTGTCAATCCATGTCCTGTCCCATGGTTCCTTTTTCTCCTCGTGCAGGTATTAGCTTAAAAAGTATCTATTATTCTGGTGGGTCAGTGTCAAAGAGACCGTGCACTAGGCATGCATTGTCTTTTACCTCTTCAGCAGCTCAAGGTAATTTATCCCAGGGGCACAGCTATGAAGAAGAAAGGCAGGAAAGAAGAAGAGAGAGGTTCAGCATGCCTAGGGCAGGGAAGTCCTAGGCCCCACCTGTTTAAAAGATCTTTTTTATTGAGGCAGGTGGGATTTACGCCACTTTTACTCCATGTTAACTGGCCCTTATTCTGAAGGTCAATAAGATTACAGTGATAGCTAATATACATAACTTTTGTTATATCCTCATGAGGCAAACTGTAAATATTTACTATGGCAGCTAACGAGTTCTTCACAAGGCCTCCGGCTGCCATATTGGATCCATCAAAGGCACCTGTCAGTTTACTCTCTACATGCCAGGGTTGCTCTTGATGGCAGCATGTAGAGAGTTAACTGTACTCCACTCCAAGTAGTTACAGGCAGGTGTCAGCTGTAAGATACAGCTAGTAGTTGCCACATGTAGAGCAAGATCAGCTCCTGAGCCCTTGTTAAAAAGGCTTATCAGCAGTTGTTAAGATTATTACCGGTGTGCACATAACTTTGCTGGTAAGGATCATAAAATGATACCAATGATGGTATGAGTAATGTATATATTGGTGGAATTCTGTGCTGCACTGGATTTTGTATTATCAACATTATACAGTGAAACCCAATTTAGCATTTTTCTATGGCAGTGGATCTGGTCAAATAACAAAGTATAGAAAATGCAGAATTAAGTGTCTAATTAAAGCAGGAACATACACAGCATCCATTTACACATTTAGGGTGCGTTCACACCTACAGGATCTGCAGCAGATCTGCAGCAGATCTGCAGCAGATTTGATGCTGTGTTCAGTTATTTAAATGAAATCTGCTGCAGAAAATCAGCTGCAGATCCTGTAGGTGTGAACGCACCATTAGGCTATGTTCACACTGCGTATGAATCTGTCCGTAGATCGTACGCAGCTGTACATGTGCGGCTGAAACTACGGGCGTGGGAAAAATAGACATGCGGCTGGATGCGTACGAACCGCGAATATACGCCTGTAGTACAGTTATGCTTCCCTAGCTTGTTTCGAAGCGATCTGAGGCAGGTCATTTACTTGGAAATCTTCGCCCAGCCCCGTAAACCACACAGAACCTTTTGGATCGAAAAATCAAGTTCAATTTGGCTGAAATAAGTACTTCGTACAGGACCGCATGGAAATCCACGGCCGTGAGTTTCAACATTTACATCCTCAAACAATGGTCAAACTCATACGTAGTGTGCACTGTGCGGGCGTATATCGTATACTTTCAAGCGAACGCATCAACCTCAAAACTACGTGCATATATTCGCGGTTCGCACTACGGACTGATTCATACGCAGTGTGAACATAGCCTTACACATGAGACAGCGTTAATACAGCAAACAGGACTGTATTATGAACTTTTTTCATACATCCCTACATATGGGAAATATTGTCCAGCCCTAAAACTATTCTTGGAACTGAATACAGTATCAGCTGTATACACCGTTCTATTACATCACTGATATCAGCTGTATACACCATTCTATTACATCACTGGTATCAGCTGTATACACTATTCTATTTCATCACTGATATCAGCTGTATACACCATTCTATTACATCACTGGTATCAGCTGTATACACTATTCTATTTCATCACTATTATCAACTCTATACACCATTTTATTCCTTCACTGGTATGAGGATCTATACACCATTTTATTACATCACTAGTATCAACTCTATACACCATTCTATTCCCCCACTGGTATCATGATCTATACACTGTTCTATTACATCACTGGTATCAGCTGTATCGCCATTCTATTACATAACTGGTATCAGCTCTATATACCATTCTATTACATCACTGGTATTGGCTTCATACACCACTCTATTACATCACTGCTATCAGCTCTATAACCATTCTTTTCCATCACTGGTATAGCTGTATACAGCATTTTATTCCATCACTGGTATCAGCTGTATACAACATTCTATTCCATCACTGATATAAGGAGCTCTATACACCATTTTATTACATCACCAGTGTCTGCTCTGTACACCATTCTATTACACTCATATCAGCTCTTTTTTAAGTGTCAGGGTTGGATTAGCCCTCCAGAGTACCAGAAGATCCCCCAACAGGGTTTAGAAAGAGACCCCCCCCCCCCCCCCATTTACCACTGGGGTCTATGTCTTATGGGCTGATTCTGAAGATATGATATGATGTGTACTGTATGTACGATAACCCAAAAAATTATAAAAAATTAAAATATGTTCTGTGTAGATGATGAATTTGGGGCTTAGACCTATCGCCTTTAGTGGGCCCTGAGAATCACAGGCTGGCGCAGTATACTCCTGAAGTGTTTCATAGGAAACTACATCCTATTTTATCTACTTGGACCTCTAAAAGATTTATTATTTCGATCAAGCAGATAGCAGCTGTTTCTGTGTACATCCATGGGATGTCTTTCCAGCCGGAATAGTCAGGGGCTTCTAGCCTGAAGACCATACGACTAGTCGGATGAATAATGGCATTCACTAACTTTAATTAAACAAATTGCAATTCACAACATAATGTGTGCTGTCTCTGTTTGAAAGTGTAAGTTTTGTATTCTGTTCTTGTGTTTGATTTTACTCTTGGGAGACCACAGCTATTCATACCGCCTTGAAGAGAAGCTGTGACCTGTCTATATTCTGACTACAATGGAGAAACTCTCGTAAATTATGGTCCCTTCTCCACACAGGGGACCCATCGATTATGAGGCAGACATGTATTTCAAATTATTTATTGGTACACTGCTGGGATATCGCATATTTTTTAGCTCACTCTAGCTATGTCTGAGGAAGTGAAATCATTTCCTTCTACATTTAGTACAGGGTAAGCCCTTCACCCAGCCTCAAAGGTTACAACACTGGGATTCAGGGACTATAAAACTTTGACATGTAATTATATTTATCACTGTTGCCTGTAGAATTTTTCCATGCTTCCCTTTTATGAGTTTGGTATAATATAAAAACCTATAATGAAGTCTGATTGGATTGGATTTGGTTGTAATAATGTGGAACCTACAAATACTGGTTAGATCAGAAGCACTAGTGATATTTAGCAGTCATCACCTTTTTATGATAAATGAAAATGAGCCTTTAAAGGGGACATCTGATTTAGAAAATTAATTTACAAATAACATATTACAGAGTTCATTGATAATAGAGTGTAAAGATGGCTGCAACTCGAGCATGCTCAAGTGTGATTGTTTGGTGGCTGAAGACGTTGGATGTAGCCCTAGGGGATCCTGGAAAACATGGATACAGCCTATGGCTATGTTCACACAATGTAAAAATGGGGTAAATAACTGCTATTCATTATGATCATTAATTATCTTGATCATTAAAAGAAAAGTCCGGCCAAGTACTTTTTTTTTAAAGCAGGGGGGGATAATCTCAACTCACCTCCCACCCCAGAGGGGCAGAGTCAAAGATGTCAGATGAAGCCTCCTAGACCAGCCCCTTTCAGGACTTCGGGAACATTTCAGAGTCACTTGGTTTATGCCCCATTTTCTAAGCCAAAGTATCCGAACTTTCTTATTTTATACTTTTTATTTTCATTGTTTGCAGTGTCTGTATGTCTTTTGTTAATCATCATTTTGTAACCAAGTACTGTACATTTTTATGCATTACACCTAAAAGTTTGATGTTTTTTTTCAAACCTAGCTAGCTCCTTGAAGAGTGCATGTGCAGTGTGTGACCGTATATTGTAAGACTGGGTGGCTTACTCTACCATGTGGGTGTGTTTGCTTGCGAGTGGAATACTTTTTGGGTTCCCTGTCTCTCCAGTGACATAACAGATAGGGTGGTGGCAGCAAAGTTATGTATGTACGCTGTACTCGGGTTTCTGGCAAAGGCTGGTGGGTCATGTGTATGACAGCGGACAGTGGGTCCAGACACAGCAAAGTTATGCGTTTTTATTGGCCAGAAAACAAGGAGTGTTTGTGGCAAGGTGGGTGTCTGGTGTCTGGTTGTGCGGAAGGTGTCAGGTGACTCTCGAGTTACGGCCTGGGAGCAGGGCATAAAAGCACGGGTGCATGAGGTGAATTGATCTGTAGGGCTAGTACAACCCAGGAGAACCCAGAACTCCCAAATCCCCTTGTCTTGTCTTCCCCCTTTGGTCTTAGGTAATTTCCCCTCTGGGTTAGGTTTCCCCTCCCTCTAGTCACATCACGGCTGGGGTTGCCCCAGACACCAGACTTTTCCTTTAACCCCTTAATGACCCTGGCGTCGTTAGGTGAGTTCAGAGGGGGGCTCGGCAATCTATTGATCCCGACTCGGCAATCTGTTGCTCTCAGCTGCAGGAGCTGAGAGCAATAGAACACAGATCTCATGGATCTATGCGGTATATCTATACTGCATGAATCTCAATGAGAGATCAATGTGGCTATACTAGAAGTCCCCCCAGGGACACAGTTTTAACACACAACCACACAGCCATTGTGTTGCAACAAGGGCTGTTATCTGCCCTTTTTTTATATTGTGGGAACATTTTTTATGGCTGGGGCATAGCTAATGTCTCATGGGCCCTGGTGCAAGAAGTTAACGTGGGGACCCGTCCCCGACAATGACCCCACTCCACAGTGTCCCCCTCCCTTCTCTTTGGTTTCTCCCCCCCATAACATAATGCAAGTAAGGAATGAGTGGGACCCAGCCGGAGTGGCCAGGTCCTGACTCTGGTGTTTGCCATCTAGCAGCAGCATGCATCCACGTGTTTGTGACCCATGGATGCAAGCAGCTGCAGTTTATAAGTTAGAGTAGTGTGTCCCAACCTTTTCCACTGCGGGACACCCCTTGGAACAATTTCAGTGACTCACAGGTGACGTCTTCTTTGATCTGTAACATCACTTTACCTTTTATTCTCTGTCTTGCCCAGACCACCATGACGATTTCTTCCAGCAACAATTCATCTCTTCAGTACCTGCAAGACAGTGGGACAGTGCCTGCTCTGCTGTGTGCCCCACAGACACACTCCAAAATCTTGTTAAAGTCTCATGGTTAAAACTGCAAAGAAAAGACCAACTTCATGTTAATGCCTTTGGATCTATATTAGGATGCCCTAAAGCTCCATTTGTGTATGATAAAAATTCCTTTTGTAAATGCCAGCCATGATCTTTAATGCATTGGCTCATTGTATTGATCAGTAAAATCCTCCTATGATAAATAATAGGGATGATCGAGTTTTCAGTACTAGTGAAGCGATTCAATTAGCTCAGACTCCTAATTCTAGCAACTCCTAGTATTTTAGATAATAGTTAATATTTTAGACCATGGACCTGACGGTACATTTCATTAATGTTCACAATTGTATTGCAAATCTTATAAAAGGAGGATGTGGGGTAGATTGCCACTGAATCACATTTCTAAATGATGGAATACTTAGCTGTAAAGATGTGTACCATGGAATTATAACTGGATTAACACTTTTTTTGTGGCTACACATATCTTAGAATTTTTTAACGGTTCCTCAAAAAAAAACGATAATATGCAGGTCTAACATGTTTTTAGGCAATAGGCCTGGAACCATGAACCAGTAAAATATAGAGCGCTCTTGGCCAAATCCTTTGGATTCAGTATGTCTTGGACGAGGTTTGTGCGGTTTGGAAGCTTTACGTTGTCCTACGTTAAGCCCTGAGTGGTATTGTGGGGTTATTCTACTAACCTGACTGATTTCCTTATTTCACCAGAAAACCTCCTTGAGGATTTTATCAAAGCCATTTAGTAAAGTCTGATGAAAAAAATTGTTACATTTTAAATACCCAATGTGTAAGGTAGATTATGTGATACTGGCCTAAATATTGTGCTCACTGGAATACTATAGTATGTCTAACTTGTATACACGTATGTTTATGCCTATTACAAATGCATATACGTGTGTGGATAGCCATCTTTAACAATATAACATTAAAGTAAGCTATGATATCGAATGCACATCATCTCAAACTTTTTTGCAATTGTGTCAATATGTTAGCAAGTTTAGATATATAGTTGTCACTATATCGTCGCTGTAAAGGCTAAAAATCCTACATTGAAGATTAGCCAGTGGTCAAAAGCATTTTTGCAGTGGAGAGATCTCATACCTTCAAAGCTTTACCAACAGGATGCGGTACCTGCAGCACTTGAGCTGTTGCAAAACTACAATTCCCATTATGCATGGAAAGCCATACCTTTGGCTTTTGATGTCCAGGTATGATGGGTGGGAATTGTAGTTTTGCAACAGCTGGATGACTAAGCTGCTCTAAGTAATGGTCAGGGGTCACAGATAAATCCCCTCTCCAATAATCATAGCGATATATACGTGTAAGAGTCATGACCTACAAATTTTTTGCCAAATTGTGGCAAAAAATGTTATAATTTCAAAATTGTTAGCTAATTAACATAGCAGCACATGCTGTTTAATAAACTAGCCTTAGGCTATGTTCACACAATGTCCGTTTTTGCCGCGATTTAACTAACTGCCATGAAATGCATTGAAGTCAAGGGGAAGACAGACGTCCAATGTACACAATGCATTTAATAACGGACATTTTTACCACGGACGTCAAAATAATGAACATGATTATTATTTTCGGACGTCTTTTGCAAACAGCGGAAGTTTTTTTATTAGTTGTTCACACACAGTTTTCCTTTTTCCACCGTTCTTTCTCCGTTTTTACTATTAAATTCAATGGTCTTTTTAATTAAGCCGCACCCAAAGGCCAATTAGTAACCCCAAACTAAAATAATGTGCAAACACCAGTCAAGGGTAGGCCAGACAGTTAAATGACGTCCGTTATTTTAGACTCAAAATAACGGACGTCATTTTAAACGGAGCTGAAAAAACGTTGTGTGAGCGTAGCCAGAGACCATCTAGTTTCTGTTTTAGACTTTTATAACGTTTATGCCAACTTTACAGTGGCTTAAAAAAAAGTCTAAAAAAAGGTATCTTGGCACAGTGTGTTGATACTGTAATCTATCAACCCCATGCCCCCACTGGCACCGTCTGTTTGATGACAGTAAGTCCTGGGTCTGTCTTTTAAAATGTGCTTGGTGTCCTGGTTAGAATAAAAAATTATGTTTTAGTCTGTAGCAGCTGAGTCAATGAACCGTGGCCTAGAGCTCTATGCCATAGCCAAGCCTCATTGACTCGGCTGCTGCAAAATAAAAGATAATTTTTTTACCCTAACCAGAACTGGGAAGTACTTATTGTCATCAAACAGACGGTACCAGTGGTTTGGGGGGATTGATGAATGCAGTATCCCTTTAAGCCTAGTCCCCATTTATCAAGAAAACTTGCTGTCCTTGTTAGGCCATGTCCCCTTTTGAGAACAGAGTCAAGAATTTCTTAAACAAATGATAAAGTTGTTTTATATAAAAATGGGCAAACCGTTTTTACACTAGCACTATTATAATTTTGTAAGTCACTACTTTAAGATAATATATTGTCCTTCTGTTTCTCAGATTAGTGAACTAATTTAGTGTGGTAAATTATAATAAAGTACAATGTTATGTGGATATCCAATTATCACCATATGAGTTTACCACTCTACTTGGTTATTTGTGACTATGGTTTTCAGCCATCTCTTTTCTGTTTGGTCATCAAGTAACCAATTTTTTTTTTATTGATATCATGCAGTGTATTCTGGGATTTGTACTGTGCAGCACCTGACAGACGAGAGACCTGTGAACACTCCAGTGAAGCTAAGGCATTCCACGACTATGTAAGTTAACACTTCATTCCCACCCTTATATGATTCAATGATCCATATGATTTCTGTTAATCTATAATATATTGAATGACAAATGATAAAGAAAAATTCTGTTTTGCAATGGGGGTCATATACATAATGTGCAGATGCTATTTGTCCTTACGTGGTGACATTAATAAAGGGTTAAGGAAAAATATATAGAAAATGATGACTATTTCTTGTTTTTCTTCTTGGTTCACTAAAGTTTAACACAGTTTTCTTATGGTATTTTCCCCCAATTTAACCACATTTTACTGATCTTTTATGAGACTCTGGTTGAACATCGAAAAACAGCTGGAATGGCTTAAGAAAAAAAAAAAGAAAAAAAAGAACCAGCAATATGTGCCAAGGAAAGTCTGTTGCGTGCAGCTATTGTACTTGGCTGTGGCACATTTGTGTATGATTCAGGCTGAACATATATTCTAGTGGGCAGGCTGTGTGCTCTCTGCCTAATTGGAGCCTCTGTGGCAGGAAATACTTTCCCTATAGAAGCTTGGTTAGAGCGTCAGTAATCAACATCTATTTGTATGTATTCGTCTAACCCTTACAGTACTAGATACTTATACAAAGTGCTATGCACCAAACAAGTAACCAACTTTTACCATATTCTAAGCATGTATATGATTTGAGTTTCCTAGCCATCTGTAAATATAACGTATTCCATCCCAAAAAGTCAACCTTTTTCTAGTCAAGTATACTCAGCATGACTAACTATAACATTGTAACCGATTGAACAATTTCTGGTTTAAGTCTGAGCTCTTGAGAATAAGTTAAACCAAATGGGAATTATGTCTGTGACCCCGTGCTCCACTGTTATTATCAGGGGAACCCCTGACCAGTTGCTTGATTTCCCTACAGTTGCAGCAGTTCATTGCAAGGCATTCATTGACATAAATAGGCATCAAGTGATTTCTATGGTTGTCCGCAGTTCTCTGGAGCATAGGGGGAGATACCTTCTTCTATTAGATCAGCATGCCCTATTTTGCCAAATGAAAGGGTTTTTTAGGATGTGGATCTCAAGTGCTTGCCCTCTCCCTCTTCTGTTTGTACTGCAGTATATTGCAGCAGCTGGAGTTATTATTTGCCATTGGAACTTGAATTCAGTCACCATTTCTGTCAAGAAGCATTTTAGAAGAGGGAGAAAGTGCATAAGAGCAACTCACCATGGGTTCCTTCCTACTACCTGTTTGCATTGGGAAACAGGTCAGAGGGGATGGGGGGTAACCCTTTCATAAAACTGGTGGGGACATATACAGTGGGGGATGGGGCTTGTCTGAACTGGTGGTGCAGAGGGTCAGTCTGAAGTAGATGCTGTCTGTCAACAGTACTGGCTGAGCCTGTGAGAGAGAGTCAAGCTTAGAGGAGGCATCTCCAACAGTGCCTCATATAAGTCACTGTGCATGCTCTTAGCTTCTCACACATGAGGCTGAGAACTTGACAGCAGCTGGAGGTGAGGCTGCAGACAGTCAGAAGTAGTAGTGTCAGAACCATTTTGCATATCCAATTCTTTTACCACAATAATAGAGATGAGCAAATACGATTCGATCGAGTAGGTATTCGATCGAATATTGCGGTATTTGAAAGATTTGAATACAATCGAGTAGTGTGTCAAATACGCGGCAAACATTCAAAAGCCCTCCCATCGCAGTTGGCGCTTTTTTTAATGCAATCACCATGCAGGCAGGGTGTGAGGGACCCTGGGAGTATGCACGCAGCGCGAAAGCGCGTCTACCCTCATTGGATGGCTTAACCACATGACCTCGAATATTTAACACTTGACTTCCGCCTTTCGACCGCAGATGCGTTTTCAACCTAGTCAGGGAGAGATCTTCGAGCAGGGAGAGATAGGCTAATATCCAGAAAAAAGTCATCTCTGGAGTCTGCATCCAAACCACTTCTTAGTGCTAAGAAATAGATGATATAACAGCAGCAGCAGCAGCAGCTGTATTCATTCCAGTACCCTGGTGTGTTCAAGTGACTTATAGTGTCCCTGGTTTAGCCCACTAAAGGCACGTTAACCTTATACCTATTGTGCCAGTAGCCCAGTAAAAGGCACGTAATACCTATTTTGCCAGTTGCCCAGTAAAAGGCAAGTGATACCTATTGTGCCAGTTGCCCAGTAAAAGGCAAGTAATACCTGTTGTGCCAGTTGCCCAGTAAAAGGCACGTGATACATATTGTTCCAGTAGCCCACAAAAAGGCACGTCATACATTCTGTTCCAGTAACGTTCGTACAGTATGATGCGTGATACGCGCGAATAACATGATGCTCTGCAGACGTACATTGGAATCATGTATGTAACGTAAGAAATACGAAGGAAATGTGCAAACATTGCCGTAAAGCGTTCGCAAATATTTTTCCTTCGCAACTGCGGAGAGTGGCATTATACTGCGATTTTGGGGTGTTGGGTGCACCCAGGCATGCTCCCCCCTAATGTCCCAGTATCATTCCGGAGGTGTTCGCATCGTTTAGGGAGGTTTCATGAGGGACTTGGTGACCTCCAAGGGGTCGAAATTTGATTTCCAAGTGCCGAGCATTTTTTTCCCAAAGACTATAATGGGATCGAATATCTCGGTGCCTATTCGATTCGAATTCTTTTAAGTCGAATATTTCACTACTCGCTCATCTCTACACAATAAATGTATTCGTTTTTTAATTATTGGACTTTGCACTTGATTTAGGGTCAGAGCTGGCACCAGCGAGTATGGCTTCTGGCCTTTTTTCTGTCTATTGAACTTAAATGGAAAGCAACATCCCCAAGGTGACATGAGTAAATTATTTTATACATCCTTCCTTTTGGTGGGTGATTACTTAAGATTGGCGTAAGAGACTCCAGTTTTAATGAATCCCCCCGCCCCCAAGGTTTTTTTTAAACTTTGCAAGGAAACTTTTGTTGTATATAAAAAAAATAATAATACCTGCTGGCATTTAGATGCTTTTGGAATATTCTGATTGGTTGCCAAATGGAATGATTAATATATATTATAGAAAATATTTTTTTTTGTTTTCTATCCACAATGGTATAATAATGATTAATCATTTTATTTTCTGCCTTCAAGTGGCTCAAGTGTAAAAAAGTACATCTGAAACCTAGTCTGAGAATTATGAAGACATCGTATTACCTAACAATATTTGCTGAGGACAGTTTTCGCATTAATATTGGCATCGGTTGCTACTAAATATCTAAATCTAATATTTGTAACCAAGATTTTGATTTCAAAAGAGCAATTTCTGAGATGTATTTGGAGGTAAATTGCTATTTTGTTGGCATAAGATTTGATATAGGCGGGAACTTATTTTAAGAAAATGTAAGTTTGACTGTTTTCAAGAGGTTTCACAGCTTTTGGCTATGGTACTGTCTGCTTCAGCTTTTTCCTCAATATGATAGGTTTTCAGTAGAAATATGCGCCAGATCACACGGTCTTGGAGGTATTGCACTTTTTAATGTGACACATTTATAACATTGAACACGATCATGATCAGAGACTTTCATGTAACTGATTCTATATAATGCACTGCTATATAATGTTTTATTCACCACCTCCAGCTATATAGTTGACTAAAATTCGAAGAAAAGCAAAGAATGGTCCCACAGGCAAATATTCTGCTTCTGGAGAAAAATTTGCCTTTCACATGAAATCACTAACTGCAGAAGCAGTAAAAAAAAAAGTCAACTACATGTGTGGATTCCACCCCCCACCCCCATTTTACAGTGTTTTTCTCCTGTAAACCTCTATACATTTTTTCCCTACTTAAAAAGGTCATGAAACACCAAAAAGTTTCAATTTTTTTTGTTTTATATCCAGATAATAAAATTTAAAAAATACAAGTGTTATACATAGTAGGGACACACCCTGTTAACAGTAGGAATTTCACCAATGTGTCAATCTATTCATATCTAAGCATTCTAGGTTGAGCAGAAGGCTCCTTATTCACCACCTCTATAATTCTTCTACCTGCCTGTCCTCAATTACAGCGACTATTTTTTTAAACTATCATGGGAAGCCATTAAATGGACGAAAAGTGACCAATAAACTATGAATTTTATGCCAATCTCTGCCGTAACTGTAGTTTAAGGAGGCGTAGAAAAAATGAGCTCATACAACAGGTGACCTTATGTTGCTTGACACACTAAATGTATGAGATAAAGAGCCAATAAGCTCTCCTTATGTAATTGGACTGCATTGAAGTGACTCTGTACCCACAATCTGACCCCCCCAAACCACTTTTACTGTCAGATAGCTGCTTTTAATCCAAGATCTGTCCTGGGGTCCATTGTGCAGGTGATGCAGGTATTGTCCTAAAACAAAACTTTTAAACTTTCAACCCTGTGTCAAATTGACGTGGCCTAGAGTGTCTGTGCCCTAGGTTTGCACCGCCTCTCCATCCCTCCTCCCCATCCTCCTCATAATTAGGAAAACCCCTAGGCAGTATTTCTCCTAATTATCACTTGTCTGAACACTGCACATGTGCCTTAAAGATCTACCACATGTGCAGTGTTCAGACAGGTGATGAAGAGGAAAAATCATGCTTAGGGCATTCCTAATGATGAAGAGGGCGGGGAGGAAGGATGGAGGGGCGGTGCAAGTCTAGGGCACGTGTACTCTAGACAACGTTAATTTGACACAGGGCTGCAAGTTTAAAAGTTGTTTTCTAAGACAATAACTGCATCACCTGCCTAACGGACCCCAGGAGAGATCTTGGATTTAAAGCAGCTATTTGACGGTGCAAGTGGTTTGGGAGGGGGGCAGATTGTGGGTACAGAGTCACTTTAAAGATTATGTGAGCTAGGTGCCAGGGAGTTGCTATAAAATACAGGCAATTAATCTCTTGCTGGGAACACATAAGAGAACCTCTGCATGGTTGTGGATAGATCATTCATGTTATTCAAGCCAGTTTCACATGAGCGTAATATATGGTACATTCCCCCTTAGTGTTTATTAGTAGAGATGAGTGAATCTCAAGCATGCTTGGGTTTCTCTGAATCCGAGCGTGGGGCATTTGATTACCGTTGACTGCAGACATTGGATGCAGCACTAAGGAGTCATGAAAAAACATGGATACAGCCTATGGCCCATGTTTTCTTGGACTCCCAAGGGTTTTATCCAATTTCTGCAGCAACCGGTAATCAAATGCCGCACACATCTGTTCAGAAATTCTGGTGTGTGTAGACATGTATGTTCCCACAACGTCTTTTTAGTAGAAAAAAACTGCCTTTTTTTTATAATAACAGCCATTTATTATGATCATGATCATTATTAGACTATGTTCATACATAATATTTCCATTAGTCTTTTGGTCAACATTTTTCAACCAAAACCAGGAGTGGTTTGAAAGCACTGAAAGGCTATGTTCACACAACATCATTTTTCAGTAAAGAACGGATGCTCACTGCAATGGAATCAGCGTCTGTTCTTTACTGCACGGGCGGCATTACATTGAAGTCAATGCAATGTCGCCTGCTGTGTTCACACATCGTTATGTTAACCTCCGTTATGTACCTGCCTATTATTTCCGGACGCTGTTCAGTGAACAGCGTCCAGAAATAATAGCTGTTCACACAATGTAAAGTGCCGGGGCGGCCGCACATTACATTGAAGTGAATGGTTAATGGATTTGAGAGCACACCAAACAAGTCAAACAAGTGCCCACAAGTCAGTGTTAAGAGAAGAATGTTCTTGCAGCGATACAGAGGTATCGGCTGCAGGAACGCCCTGAATGCAGCCTGGCGGCCTGCAGTTTAACATGGACGCTATTAAACATAGTGTGATTATGGCCAAACTATGCAAATCTTTCAATTATAATTTTTCTTTGTCAGTTCTACTCCTGATTTTTGCCTCAAATACTGACAAAAATATTGACCTAAATGTGGTGTGTAAACATTAATAGCTATTATTTAAAAAAAACAAAAACAAACTATGCTTTTTCACCTAAAAAAAACAGTTAAACAATGCGTGAACAGATGAAAAAAAAATCGCCAGGTAGTACATAATAAACTTGTTCATTACTTGAACGGTCATAATCAACTACAGACGTTATTCTATACAGTGTGTGCACTGCTATCCAATTTCCCATCAACTTTAATGCAAAAATTATGTCCTTATCTTTATTTTATTTATATTTGTGATATCCCTATGTTGACTACCAATGTACCCTTATAATCCCCATCAGCTGGGCCATTTTTGTGTAATCTTACTTTTTACTCAATAGTTCAAGAAAATTCACTTTGCACTACTCCCATGCACAAATATACATTCCATACATAATGAACTGCTTCTGTGGCTCACCCTTATGGTCAGTCTGCTCCAGCGTGCAGGTTGGCGTGGTGCTCTGCAATCCACAATATAGAGTCCGGTATGCAACAGGTAGAGAAAGATGACGTTGCGGCACTCACTTGAAATTCATAGAAATCTTTATTGATCGCTGGACAGCATACAAAGTAACCACATGTGCTCAAAATAGGTTACATGGCAGATACAGGTGCACTCCACTTAAAGCGACGGCCGTTTCGCGGTCATACGCATCGACAGGCTAAGTGGTACCACTGAGCCTGTCGATGCGTATGACCTCGAAACGGCCGTAAGTGGGGTATTGCAGCATATATATCTCTATACCGGACAGCAGCTGTATGCTGTGTGTACAGATGTTCTTCATCAGGGATGTCAATACACAGTGGGACAAAATTAAAAACCTGGACAAAATCCTGGGCCAACCTTGATATACATTGAAAAACGTGTACAATTTAGAAGATTTTCCCTTCTACTCACATATATCGACCAGATATAACCCTTTCATAGGAAAGCTATAATGGAAAGATTTGATCCCTTTTCTGTGTTTTGGACCTGCTCCTTGTTGTGCCAAAACTACTGATCCATAGGGCCTGTTCACACAGGATAATTTTTGCAATGGACTTCAATTGAAGTTCTGCCTTAAACTTTAGTAGATCATAAAAATAATAAACATCTGTCATCTGTCATAAACTATTCTGTCATTAGACAATATTACCTAATAGTACATGAAAAATTCATCTATACTGCTGATGAATAAAAAAGGCTATGAATACTATGACTATACTGAGTATAGCAATCATATAGCGCTCAGATACCACACAGTCTGGTCCAGATCACTGCAGATTCTGATGCACGGTTTTCCAGCACATCCTCATCTCCTTCACCCCCAAATCCTTACACTATTGTCATTGGATGTATGGAGAAGACACTACCATTGCATGATTCAAGCTTGCTGACTGTTTCCAGGAGCAGCCAGCAAAACAGTGAAAAAGTATTGCTTTTATACAAACTGAATGATACTGTGTGGAAATTGTATCTCTGCTAGATTAATCTTTAGTGACGGTTATGTGGCAGTGCAGGGGATACTCTGTGCTCTAGGCAGTGCTTTCCATTGTCCATGCCCATATTCTTCATACAACACGGCAGAGTTAAAGGGGTAGTGCGGCGCTCAGCAATTATTCACAGAAAAACACACATTACAAAGTTATACAACTTTGTAATGTATGTTATGTCTGTGAATCGCCCCCTTCCCGTGTCCCCCCACCCCCGCACGTGTACCTGGAAGTGTGGTGCGATATACATACCTGACGCGTGTCAACCCCTGTCTTCTGTCGATGCAATCTTCGGGAGTCCGGCCGACTCGCTGCAGCCGTCCCGCATGCCGGCCCCCCATAACTGTGCTCAGCCAATCGCGGCCGAGCAGCTGATGACGCGTGTCGCGTCATCAGCTGCTCAGCCACGATTGGCTGAGAATAACTATGCTCAGCCAATCGCGGCCGAGCACAGTTATGACGCGGCAGAGGGGGGCCGGCAGGAGCGGGTCGGATCAGGTATGTATAGCGCACCACACTTCCGGGTACACGTGCGGGTCGGGGGAACACGGGAAGGGGGCGATTCACAGACATAACATACATTACAAAGTTGTATAACTTTGTAATGTGTGTTATTCTGTGAATAATTGCTGAGCGTCGCACTACCCCTTTAAGAAAGAGTCCAGGTAGTACGTTTCTTTAAGACTCCCTGAGAATTAGCAGCCTGTGTGTAAATCACTATGTGACAGGCTGATCTTGATAACAGCCGGTGTCTGCACACATCCTGACAGATAGTGGAGCCCTAGTGACTTCAGCATACACTGAACTAGACTATCTGGACCTTAATGAAAACACAAATAAATGTGCCCCTGTACTGAGAAACTTTTCCCTTTTCAGAGACTGCATCAGGTCATCCTGTGTAGTGCTCCAGTCTGTTCTGACCAGTGACCAAGCTGCACAAGTCCCCAACAGCAGTGGAGGAATGGCCCGGGCTGTGGAGAGATGCAGAGCAGGACACACTGTACCCTACACACAGGAGCAGAGCACAGGGCAGCACATGGCACTGATGCTACCTGTTACAGGGTGTGAACTGACTTTATTTTGGGGTCAGGCAGCGAACCTTCATAGAAGCCAATGTGCTGTGCAGCAGATAGGGGTTGCAGTGTGTGGGTGTTCGGCCTGGGAGTGGCACTGCGCTGTGTTGACAGGGGTATGTGTGGCAGGATGTGCGAATAGAGGGGCGTCCTATGAGTTATGGACCCCTGGGCAGCTGCCTACCCTGCTCCTTGGGAAAGAAGGCTCTGTTTAGACCTAGCAGTCAAGCCTGAGCATAGTTCTGATAGATGGCACTGTGGCAGGGTTAATACCATCAGTTGTGTACAGGATTTTCTAAGATTTTCCTTGCTCAAGAACTGGCCGCTTTCCCAGATGGAATGATTTCAGATGATGGAAAGATACAGAGTACTGTGTTTGTCCAAGATGATATTGCAAAACTGCTAGTACTTTGGGTACAGGTAACAAAGTGCATCTGGCCAGCACAAATGTTCCTGACCTTGAATTGCTCTCCAGCAGCTTACTGCGTGAATGTGATTTCCTATCACAAATTATACCTAAAATTTTATTATATCTGAGAGAAATCTCATTGTATAAGTCACACACAAATAATTGATATTGGTGTATTACCCAGGCCTTCACAACAAGAAAATAATAGCAGTTACCTTGGGTATATGGCAGAATTTATTGTAAAACCTTCTACAATCTACAGCAGACCCGGGCATTGTGCAATAACTGATTCTGTCCGGTCTGCGTCCCCTATCAGCATCCCTAGAAGCCATACAGCTTCTAGGGATGCCCCACTGCTGTAATGTTCATTCCACTCACTGCAGGTTAAACTTCATGCCCGCAGCCTATGAGCAGCCAGGACATGATTTCTCCATCAGACACAATGGTATGACGTCATTGCGCCTGCTAGAGGATCTGTCCAGCGGCTCACAGGCTGGAACCAGAAGATAGAGGGACCTGCTGTATTCCTGGAATAGGTGAGTATCTGTAGCAGGGGACAATATTAGTGTGGGTGGGGGCCTGTATACAACAGTGGGTCATCGTTTCTGTGGGTTGGGGGGCTGTATAAAGCAAGTGGTTGAATTTAGGTTTCCAAGAAACAATCATTAACTTCAATGGGTTTCGAAATTCAATTTGAATCTTGAGCTTTTGAATATTTTATTACTTGCTTATCTCTAACTGGTGATGTAGCTTAAAATGTCACTGATGACTTTCTCTTTGGTGTTATGGAGGGACCCAAGGTATTCGGGGGACCCATAAAATCAATTGGTCCATATGCTAGACGAACTAGACCTGACCCTGTCCCATGAGGAGACTAGATTCAGAAGATTTTCAGTAGCAGAAATTTTTGCAAAGTCTGCTTATGAATCCAACAAATATGTCAGACAAATATAAAAATGCAATTGCAGTAAAATGGCCAAAAATCGTCATATGACATCCTTAAATATTAAAGCTAATGGTATCCTAAGGTTTTATATAAAGTGTGCTTTAAGTCTGGCTCCCTCTGATTGCAAAGCAATTATGTGGATTATATCATAAATAACACTGGAATTTTAGAGTATTACTATGTCCTATATAATTTCTATGAATTTGTAAATGGTTATGATATTCTTTATTAAGCTGATCAGTTACACTTTTAAATATCAGTCTTTAAAAAAAAAAAGTGCTGGGTTACAGAAGAGCTGCTTTGGTTTCAAGATGCTCACCCAAGCATTTGATTTCTAGAGAAACATCAGAATACAGCTAAAACAAAGTCGCCTGGAGCCACCCCCTGCCTCCTGCTCTGAGCATCAAAGCGGGGCACCATTTGGTACAAAACGTGAAATTGAGGCAGGCCTCCCAGTGTCATGACATTGCATTGTACAAATATGGGCAGAGCAGGCACACAGGGAGCTTTCTGCCAACAGGGGAACCGTTTGGTGTTGTTGCTGTGATACTGATCAAACTGAGAGGTAATGGCTATGTCAGAGAAGGGGGAAACAGACTCACAGTGGCAGCTGGCAGATCAGTGGTAACAGCAGGGATTGAATAAACTGGGGACATGCGAGAGCAGGCGGGGGGAGAAAAGAAAGACAGGAACCCACTGTGTGCTGCAGAGAAACCTTGCTCCTGAGACCACAAACATATTACTGAATATGAGAGAGATTGTTTCTGGAAAGACATAGTCTTGCCTTTCAGATCCTGTGCATGGCCAGAGCTGAAATGTAACACTGAATCACTAGATTTACTTGCGTTATATTTTACTATATAAAGCTCACGTACTTTGTTAACTGTTTGTTTTTTGTTTGTTTTTTACAATTGACTTAGATATGAAATGATGCGATGTTAGATAGCAGATGGACTGACATAAATTTTTACATAGCGGGTACCAAAAACAATTTCTCCTTTCACATTTATCACATCAAAACAACATTTGGGCTACATTCACACATCCATAGTGCAGCCTGCGGCCACAGACTGAACTGTAATTGTACATTGGAACTTTATTAACATTGCGATCCATACCACAAATCCCGGTCCAAATTACATGTATTTTTTTGGTGGCATGGATTGCGGCCCCATACGTATGAACGAGGCCATTGAATAGCATTGGTCCTATGTCCTATGGGGACAGAACTATGGGGACAGGATGTGTGAAAATGGGCTTTGTAAAATGAAAAAAAAAAAAACTTAAGTCTTCCCCCATCAATTGGAACCTAATGTCCCAAAATGAGAATGTGAAAACAAGTTATGTCATGGACATAGTTACATAGTCTGTAAGACTGAAAAAAGGCATATGCCTTTCCAATTAAACCTATTGTCCTATAGTATTGATCCAGATGAAGGGGCTATGTTCCCACATTGTAAAAATAAGGGCAAATAATGGCCATTGTAGCAGACAGCTGTTAATATTGATAATGATCATTAATAACGGCCATTGTTTTGCTACAACTATCATTATTTCCCCTTATTTATACATATTGTTGGTAAAATTCCTTCCTAACTTCAAGTCTGGTAATCGGTAAAAATCCCTGGATCTATGACCCTTCTCCTGAATCTAGTGTCTATAACCTGCAATATTATTACACTCCAGAAATGTATCCAGGCGTCTTTCAAACTCTCTTACTGAGTTCACCATGACTACTGCTCTTACCGTAATGAATCCCTCTCTGTGCTGGTGTAGATTCCTTTTTTAATCTAGAAACAAAGAATGTCCTCTTGTTACAGATTCAGTCCTGGGTATAAATCGATCATGGGAGAGATCTTTGTAATGCCTCCTGATATAGTAATACATAATTATTAAGTTCCCCCCAGCTGATTTTTTTTTATTAAGCTACATATCCCTAAGGCTATGTTTACATACAGTAAAATAAAATCCAAATACCACTTCACAATCACGCAATGTCCAATAGATGGACAGTGTCTCCGCAAGAGATACTGTGCAGCTATTTGACATAGTGTTTAGGAGTAGGGTTGCCCACACGCGATGATGATGCCGAACCCACCACCACCACCACAAACATATATCTCAGTAGAATTATTTCCAAGATGTGGAAGCTCAAAAAGTGAGCACCAGAGCAAAAGGCTTCAGTCATCTTCTGCTAGCTGGAAAATTGCTTTAGTCTATGGAAGTCTATGGAGAAGCAGATGTCCATGCACACATTGTTAAAAAAAAAATGCCCTAATTCTAAATGTAACTTTTGGAGCAAACCAGGCACTGAAGATCACCTGCCATCACCCAATACCATCCATACAGTGAAGTCACAGATCTACTGTAGTAAAGCTTAAAAAGCAAACATTGATGGAAAATCAATAGCTGGTAAGATAGTGTTTGTCAATCAGAGTACCTGGAATTGTTTAAGGGTCACTAAGAACACAGCATGTAGCCAGTAGCCATTGAAAGATGTAGATAGTAAGCATGGGAAAGTTGTATAGGTATTCTATTGGGTAGTCAGGGGTTCCCCCATGGTAAAGTGGTAAGGAATCAATAACATAAGCATTTTCCATTTAATTTCTGGTAGTAGGTTAGGGCCCTATTACACCAACAGATATCTGACAGATTATGTGACAGATTTTTGCAGCCAAAACCAGGAAGAGACTATAAACAGAGAACAGGTGATACAGGAAAGACTGAGATTTCTACTCTTCAAATAAATTCCTGGTTTTGGCTTCAAAAATCTGTCACATAATCCATCAGATATCTTGGTGTAATAGGGCCCTTTTTAAAAGCTCTGATCTTCAGCCGTCCACGTCGAGAAGTGAGAAGGCGCGAGCAGCCAGGCCCCATGAATGATCACTGTGTTGCTAGTGCGACCATTTAAATCTATTGCTATCAGCCGCACATCCTTTTTTTATACAGGAAGATGGTCAACCAGTAAAAATAGATTTTGAAGCCTGCACAAAATATGGGGTCAGCTGTTAAGTGGGCGTTTTCCCATATCTCAGCTGATCGCTGTCACTTTCACATGCCGAATATAGCAATGCTCCTGGACAATAATCTGTAAAAGGCCTTTAGATATGATGTTGAATCCCCCAACTGGATAGATGATTTTGATATATCTGATCTGTGCCCAAGTGCTTCTACTTGCCAAATTTCATTGGATGATTAGAATATTATTCTAATAATAGATAAATTATTAGTCCACTTACCTGTTTAGATAATATTAGTCCACTTACCACTTATTTAAAGCTAACTAGCTCCTTTATGCACTTATCTACTGTACATCATACAGACCAGGAGAACATTTACCCAAACCAAACATATAAAATAGATTTTGGAACCACACAGCTCTCTTACAGGCCTGGCAAAATGTCAAGGTGTTAGCATCCTGCATGACTTAAGACCCTGTGCTACATCACTGGTCATAACAAGTTATATAATATACACACATACAGTTTGGAAGTTGACCCTTACTTTTACTTTTTTTTTATACATGTAAACATATAAAACAATGTCGGAATTAAAAGCAAAATGTAAAAGTAGAACTACTGGAAAACATTTAACCTTTACAACTTTTTAGAACATGGCTGTAACCACTCATTTTTAACAGATTATAAATAAGGCGTTTTCTCTAATTGTTTTATTGTGGTGCAGACTTCCATCAACACTTAACAAAAAATCTCCTTTGTGTCTATTTCACCTGAATATACAGCAATCAGCTATAACATTAAATAATATATTGTACAGTGAATAACATTGATTATTTTATTGCAATGGGACCAATCAGAGAATAGGATTGGTATCTTGGGAAGAAATGACACCAGGATGCACTAGGGCAAGTAAGCAGAGGAAGTGTGATGCCAAGTCCAAGGCCATGACAGATTTGCTGATGCAGCTTGCTACATGCAAGATGTCAGTACTAGTACAAGATTTGTGACTGATAAGATCAATTCAATACATAGTTATTACATTGATCTGTACAAGAATACTAAACAAATATGTAAAAAAAAAGTTTAAAATTATATATATATATATATATATATATATATATATTCCCCATATTAAAAATTCAGGTTACCCCTTCTTACATTTTTTCATTTTTATAGGGGTCAAGACATGGTAGTGTTAGACTTAACCTGGATCTCCTCAGACATATCAAAAGTAAAACATACATAAGATGTTTCATTATGTTCTGTTATTTGGTATTAAAGGACTTTCGAATAGTTGATTAGCAGGATGCCAACACCTGGAACCTCTGTCGATCAGCTAATTGGCACCGCCACGGCAGCAGCAGTAAACAGCATTAATGGCCTGTTCTGTGGATAGGGCATCACTAATGTTTGGCTGGAAAATCCCTTTAACTTTTATATATTACAGGATAGGTGAGTACTGTTACTTGGACCATGACCATGTGGCCCAGGAACAGGATCTTACTGATGTCTGCAGCTAAAATTGAACTGCTAAAGTTTCACAGTCAAGAAATTGTGAATAGAGAACAGTGACCAGGGTAGGTGAGTGGTGAGCCTCTCCACATGGACTACAGCGTAAGGACTGTGTAGTGAGAGCAATCAGATGAAAAGACAGTAAGGGCCCAATTACACAGATCAATAATCTGCCAAATCAGGCCAATTTGGACGATTATCGCTCTGTGTAAAAGAGAGAACGATCAGCCGATGAAATAATCATCGGCCAATCGTTTCTTTTGGTCCACACCTAAAATAATCAGGTGTCAGATGCGCATTGCTACGTGTTATAGTGATGGACGGCCGAAGGAATGATTGTAGTGTAAAATAATAAAGTATTAACTTACCTTAGCACCTTTCTTGGTGTCCTTGGGCCTTCCCGAGTGTGCTCGGAGGCTTTCCCTATTCCCTATGCCTTCTGCTTACTTCTGTTCTGGTCTCTGCACTGACAGGCCGCGGCAACTCAGCCAATCACTGGCGGATACAGGCTGCGGCTAGGGATTGGCTGAGCATCAAGCAGCCTGTCAATGTAGAGAATAGACCAGAAGGCAGATCTGCAGAGACCAGGGAAAGCCCAAGGACACTGTGGAAGGCCAGAGGACACGGGCAAACGTGGTATGGTAGTACTTTATTATTTTACACTGAAGACAAGGGCTGCATGGACATCGCTAACGTCAGTGCAGCCCTTGTTGCCTGATAGTTGGCCCATGAAATTGCTCTTTACACGAGCGCTGATCTAGCAGATCAGCGCTCATTTACAGTTTATGATCGGACCATGGGAACCAATTTGGCAGATCATCCTTCCGTGTAATAAAGACAATGATCAGACGATGACGGTAATCATCAGTTGATCATGTCTTTAGGTCCTGACTTTAAATCATCAGCCGTTGGGTGCACATCACAACATCTCCACACTCCCCGCAGACACTGGTACAACTTCAGAGCCAGTATCTGAAGTGACAGGCTGCTCAGCCAATCACTGCCTGGGACAGATCCGCCACAGCCAGTGATTAGCTGAGCAGCCTGTCACTTTAAAAACTCTGGAGTTGTACCGGTGGCTGTGGAGATTGTGGATAAGCGAAGAGAGCACCAGGGATCATGGAGATGTAATGTATACAGTTTATTATTTACTCTATACAGCTTCACAGATCGTTAACAATGTCCATGCAGCTCTTGCTGCATGATAATTGAGTCATGTACAGTGCTGGCCAAAAGTATTGGCACGTAATTTTTCTTCCAGAAAATGATTGCAATCACAAATGCTTTGGTATTAATATCTTCATTTAATTTGTCTTCAATGGTAAACCACAGAAAGAATTGTCAAAAAGCCAAATTGGTTATAATTCCACACCAAACATAATAAGGGGGTGGACAAAAGTATTTGGCACCCTTAGAAAAATCATGGGAGGCTTCTCTAATTAACAGCACCTGTTACTTACCTGTGCCACATAACAGGTGGTGGAAATAACTAAATCACACTTGCAACCAGTTGAAATGGATTAAAGTTGACTCAACCTCTGTCCTGTGTCCTTGTGTGTACCGCATTGAGCATGGAGAAAAGAAAGAAGACCAAAGAACTGTCTGAGAACTTGAGATGCAAAATTGTGAGGAAGCATGAGCAATCTCAAGGCTACAAGTCCATCTCCGAAGACCTGAATGTTCCTGTGTCTACCGTTCGCAGTGTCATCAACAAGTTTAAAGCCTGTGGCACTGTGGCTAACCTCCCTAGATGTGGACAGAAAAGAAAAATTTAGGAGAGATTTGAAGGAAAGATTGTGCAGATGGTGGCTAAAGAACCTTGACTAACATCCAAATAAGTTCTAGCTGCCCTGAAGTCCGAGGGTACAACAGCGTCAACTCATACTATCCGTCGGTGTCTGAATGAAAAGGGACTCTATGGTTGGATACCCAGGAAGACCCCACTTCTAACCCAGAGACATAAAAAAGCCAGGCTGAAGTTTGCCAAAACTTACCTGAGAAAGCCAAAAACTTTTTGGAAGAATGTTCTCTGGTCAGATGAGACAAAAGAAGAGCTTTTGGGAAAAGGCAACAACATCGAGTTTACAGGGAAAAAAAGAGGCCTTTAGAGAAAAGAACACGGTCCCTACAGTCAAACATGGCGGAGGTTCCCTGATGTTTTGGGGTTGCTTTTCTGCCTCTGGCATTGGACTGCTTGACCATGTGCATGGCATTATGAAGTCTGAAGACTACCAACAATTTTTGCAGCATAATGTAGGGCCCAGTGTGAGAAAGCTGGGTCTCCCTCAGAGGTCATGGGTCTTTCAGCAGGACAATGACCCAAAATACACTTTAAAAAGCACTAGAAAATAGTTTGAGAGAAAGCACTGGAGACTTCTAAAGTGGCCAGTAATGAGTCCAGACCTGAATCCCATAGAACACCTGTAGAGAGATCTCAAAATGGCAGTTTGGAGAAGGCACCCTTCAAATCTCAGGGACCTGGAGCAATTTGCCAAAGAAGAATAGTCTAAAATTCCAGCAGAGCATTGTAAGAAACTCATTGATGGTTACCGAAAGCGGTTGTTCGCAGTTATTTTTTCTAAAGGTTGTGCTACCAAGTATTAGGCTGAGGGTGCCAATACTTTTGTCTGGCCCATTTTTGGAGTTTTGTGTAAAATAATCAAATATTTGACTTTTTTCATTCTCTTTTGTGTTTTTTCATTGCAAGCAAAATAAACGAAGATATTATTACCAAAGCATTTGTGATTGCAATCATTTTCTGGAAGAAATTAAGTATTATCTAACAGAATTGCAGGGGTGCCAATACTTTTGGCCAGCACTGTAATAGGCTCAGTAAATGAGCGGCAAACTAGCAGATTGGCACTCGTTTACTAAAGTGATTGAAACGTGTAAGGGTCCATTTACACAGAAAGATTATCTGACAAATTAACTGCCAAAGATTTGAAGCCAAAGCCAGGAACAGACTATAAACAGAGATCAGGTCATAAAGGAAAGCCTGAGATTTCTCCTCTGTTCAAATCCATTCCTGGCTTCAAATCTTTGGCAGATAATCTGTCAGATAATTTTTCTGTGTAAACGCACCATAAGGCTAGGTTCACACTCTGTATCTGTGCAGCTGTATTGCGGGCGGTAAATCATCGGCTGGATTTTTCCGGTTCATGCGTACGCTGGAAAGTATAGGATATACGGCTGCACAGTGCACACTATGTATGAATCTACGGCCCTATCGTAAACGGACCCGTAAAAAATGAACAAGACCATTGTTTGCGGCTGGAAATGCGGCCGTGGATTGAAAAATAGCCGGCAATAATGCCGAATGTTGATGCCTCTAATAGTTAATATATTAAATTAATAAAACACATTTTCTTTGTAATAAAGTCCCTTTCGTTGTTCAATAATTTAATTCTAACGAATCCATCATTGTGCAATTAAATATACTGTTAAAATAAATATATATACAAATAAATGTATATTTATATATATATATTTATTTTTTGACAGTATATTTAATTGCACAATGATGGATTTGTTTAAATTAAATTATTGAACAACGAAACTGATTTTATTACAACGAAAATGTGTTTTATTAATTAAATATTAATTAGTACAGGAAGCTCCAGGAAGCCGTTAATTCACTTTGCTGGCAAAAGAGCATTCTGTACTAATCATCACTTTACTTTAATGAAAACATCAAATGTTTCTTCTAATTATGTTATCACAATAGCATTATTAGAAGAAACATTTAGAATTATATGTGCGCTCAGCTGATTGGCTGATCGGCTGAGCGCACGTATAATTAGCGGGTCCGCAGCACAGTGACTTCATTGTGCTGCGGACCAGCGAAGAGGACACATGGGGGTGAGTATACAGCTCTCCCCACCCCCTCCCCTGCACTGCACCCCTCCCAGCAAGGAAGGGGGGTCACTTAACCCCTTCCTTGCTCGGATGGGTGCAGTCTGACATCAGTCTGGCCCCCAAGGGGTTAAGGGGGACGCAATACATCCTCCCTTAACCCCTTGGGGGCCAGACTGTAAGCAGCGATCTGTAAAGATGCTGCATACTGTAAGGAGCACAACACCGCTCACAATGATGGGTGTTGTGCTCCTGTTTGTGTGTTTTTTGTGTGTTTCTCCCTTTTTGTTTTTCAGATATCGATATCCTGTGGATTACGGATTCGGTGGACTATGTCGATGACCAGCGGTTGTTTGGTGTTTTTTTTTAAATAAAATGGTCAATGAGAGGTGTGGGGGGACCCTATGCGTTTTTTTTTAAATAAATAAATAATTAAAAAAAAACGCATAGGGTCCCCCCTATTTTTATAACCAGCCAGGTTAAAAACCAAACGACAGCAGCCTGGTAACACCAGGGTGGGAAGAGCCATTGGTTTAGGCCCTCCCCAGCCTAAATCTTACCAGCCTGCTGCCGCCCGGTCCAGGAGCGCCAATTTTGACGCTGCGGGACCACTGGCACCCGACTCTTCCCAGTACCCCTGGTGGCATTGGGTACTGGGGTAATAATGGGGGGTTAGTATTAGCCATTTTATACCGGCTAACACTAGGCCCCGACTTAGTAATGGATTCCGTCTATTAGACGGCTTCCACTACTAAGTCTATAAAGTAAAGAAATAAAGACAAGACACAAGTGAAAAATTTTTTTTATTCAAATAAAAATACCCCCACACCCCTCATTGACCATTTTATAAAAAAAAAAAACACCAAACAACCGCTGGTCATCGACATAGTCCACCGAATCCGACGTAATCCACAGGATACCGATATCTGAAAAACAAAAAGGGAGAAACACACAAAAAACACACAAACAGGAGCACAACACCCATCATTGTGAGCGGTGTTGTGCTCCTTACAGTATGCAGCATCTTTACAGATCGCTGCTTACAGTCTGGCCCCCAAGGGGTTAAGGGAGGATGTATTGCATCCCCCTTAACCCCTTGGGGGCCAGACTGATGTCAGACTGCACCCATCCCAGCAAGGAAGGGGTTAAGTGACCCCGCCTTCCTTGCTGGGAGGGGTGCAGTGCAGGGGAGGGGGTGGGGAGAGCTCTATACTCACCCCGATGTGTCCTCTTCGCTGGTTCGCTAATTATACGTGCGCTCAGCCGATCAGCCAATCAGCTGAGCGCACATATAAATCAAAATGTTTCTTCTAATAATGCTATTGTGATAACATAATTAGAAGAAACATTTGATGTTTTAATTAAAGTAAAGTGATGATTAGTACAGAATGCTCTATTGCCGGGAATATGAATTAACGGCTTACTGGAGCTTCCTGTACTAATTAATATTTAATTAATAAAACACATTTTCGTTGTAATAAAATCAGTTTCGTTGTTCAATAATTTAATTTAAACGAATCCATCATTGTGCAATAAATATACTGTCAAAAAATAAATATATATATATAAATATACATTTATTTATAAATATATATTTATTTTAACAGTATATTTAATTGCACAATGATGATCGTTTAAATTTAATTATTGAACAATGAAAGGGACTTTATTACAACGAAAATGTGTTTTATTAATTAAATATATTAACCATGAGAGGCATCGGCATTACTGCAGAGGATCGCAAACCCCGGTAATAGCAATTCATGTAAACTGTGTTCCCTGCTTTCCCAGATGCATTCCAGAGGTGTTTGCATCACTTTCTAAAGATTTTATTTGTTATTTTTAGTTGAACCAGATTTTCAAGTAAATGACCGTATGTTTTCAGCCGCATGTCTATTTTTTCCCACGGCCGTAGTTTCAGCCGCCCATTTCCAGCCGCATAAAAAATACAGCCGCACACATACATAGTGTGAACATAGCCTAATGCTGGGTTTACACGGAGCGATTATCGTGCGAATTTGCACAATAACGAATTCGAATGATAATCGTACGTGTAAATGCAGCGAACGATCGAACGGCGAGCGAGAAATCGTTCATTTTGATCTTTTAACTTGTTCCTAAATCGTCGTTCGTCGTTCGCCAAAAATTCGCCGATCGTTCCGTGTAAACAGTGGTTGCGAGGACGTCCGGCCCCCCGGTCGCAGCCCGGCCCCCGCTCATCCGCAGCCCCCTGCGCCGGCTCTGATCGCCACCCCCGCCGCCGCTTTGATCGCCACCCCCGCCGCCGCTCTGATCGCCACCCCGCCGCCGATCTGATCGCCACCCCCGCCGCTCCGATCGCCGCCACTCCGATGGCCACCACCGCCGCTCCGATGCCCCCCCCCGACGCCGCCTTTCCGATTGCCCCCGCCGCCTCAGCCAAAATTCGCCGATTGTTCCGTGTAAACAGTGGTCGCGCGGAAGTCCGGCCCCCCGCTCGCAGCCCGGCCCCCGCTCATCCGCAGCCCCCTGCGCCGGCTCTGATCGCCACCCCCTCTGCCGATTTGATCGCTACCCCCGCCGCCGCTCTGATCGCCACCCCGCCGCCGCTCCGATCGCCGCTGCCGCTCCGATCGCCACCACCGCCGCTCCGATGCCCCCCCCCGCCGTTTCGATTGCCCCTGCCGCCTCAGCCACGAGCATACCTTACCTGTTTGGCGTAGCAGGTGTTCGAAATCCCCGGCTCCCCTCTTCAGTGCATTGATTGGCTGAAGAGGGGAGCCGGGAATTTCAAACGGCTCCTCTTCAGCCAATCGGGGATTTCGAACACCTGCTACGCCGAGCAGGTAAGGTATGCTTGTGGCCGGGCCGGCGGGGGCGATCGGAGCGGCGGCGGGGGGGGCGATCGGAGCGGCGGTGGCGGGGGGCGATCGGAGCAGCGGGGGTGGCGATTGGGGCAGCGCAGGGGGCAGCGATTGACCGGGGGGCTGGGCTGCGGGCCGGGCTGCGGGCGCGCAAACTTAAAACGATCGCAAAACGATTTTTCCGTATGATATATCGTACCGTCTAAACACTGATCGTTATGAAAAAAAAAATCGTTACTCCGACATCGTTAATCGTACGATCAGGCCAATTATCGTTTCGTGTAAACCCAGCATAATACACCCTAATACCTTCACAAACCATTTTAATTAAATAATTGAATCCAAGAGATATGTCATGCTGCTGCAATGCTTGAGTGCCTTCAATTGGGGTTAAAGTTGAGTTAAAGGAGAAGTCCATTAAAATCCAAAACTACAGTGCAGGCAGAGGGTGGGGGAAACATACTAAAGAGTGTATACTTACCTGCCCCTGTGCCACTGAAGCACCACATTACCACTCCCGGACCTCAGCCAGCCTCCTCTAGCTCTCACTACTGCAGAATCATGAACCAGCTGATGGATTGCCTGCTCGAATATTCAGTGACTGGGGCAGGGCACCACGGTGGTAACTGACTGGCTGAGCGGGTAATTTATGTATATAACAAGTCATTGTTTGCCACCATTTAAGTGACCTGTGATACTACTGGTTCTCTAGACCTGAATGTCCTCCTGAGCATTTACCTTGTACTTTTCAATCTGCATGGTCACCAGCTGCATAAGATGGAAAGTCTATTTCTGGCAGTTGATGCTGTCAGACATCAAACATTATTATATGTGACACATTCTTACCATCCTGTGAATGAGATCATCTTGTATTTTCACTATTGATTTTTTTCCCCTTTTTTATACAATTTTGTTAACTCTTTAGAAGAGCATTGGCATGGCAGCTCAGCCCGGTTAACTCGAATAGTGATTAGCTGCAATATTATTTTATGTATGTTTTTATGTACATGTATAAGAGTGACACAATCCACGTATAAGGTACTGTAGCAAATTTAGTTCATGTTTTGGTAAGTAGCTCAGTTAAAGCAAGCCATTTGCAAAGTTATAAAATTGCATTTTTCCTTTTAAGCTGAAGTGTCACACCTACAGTATCTTGGCTCTGCAACACTTGGGACGCTGGACTGCTGGACCGCTCCCCTCTGTGGGCATTGGCTTTGTAGCGGTGGTGGTGGTGGCCGGCGAATGCTGCACCATGGCAAGAGTAGGGACTTCTGTGTTTTAGAAGACCTGCACGTGGTACATGGGGCAATATGGTTTCATCAAATTATGTACTAACTTCTAATGTTCCAATGAAGAGCCAGAGAGAAACAACGAATCAGTCAGTGTTTGTGCAGGTTCCTCCGGTCCTCTGGTGGGCTAGTCCGAAACTGCTAAGATACAGCGGATAGGTGTGCAGGACAGTGCACATCTCTTCCTGGTTGACAATCAACTCTGACTTTTTTGCTTCATTATAGTCTATAGAGTAGAAGAGTTGGATGTACGGCTTGCTGGGGAGTGGAGTGCACTGCTGTGTATTCCCCCTGGCTTTATCTCAAAATTGCTGAGGAGTGAGAACTGATTTTATCAGTAACTGATGACATGTCAAGAGTTACTACAAATGACAGTATTGCTTTAATTACATAAGACTGTAATATTGTTATAAAATGAATTGGTAACGAAAACCCTGTGATATATTTGAGAATAATATGATTTACATATGTATTCCTTCCACAAAGTAGTATTACGTTTGTTATACAGACAAGATGTGTAGCATAAGGCAGAGAATTGCTATTTTAATGTTCCATAGACTAGCATTATATTATATCTAATGCTAGTATGCAGGGTTTTGAGAACTGATTCCTTTAAAGGGTAACTGGGCAACTTCAAAAAAACTTCCAAACAATGCAAGGTTCTTAGCTATGTTTTCCCCAGAACTCTTTATGTGATTTTACAGTAGTCCTGTTCCTCCGATGCAGTTTCCTGCCTGCTCCGTCTCTCTTGCTGTTCCTATTTCTGTGCACTGCTATCAGACTACATTTACAACTAGTCTATGCCAGGGGTGGGGAACCTCTGGCCCGTGGGCAGCATCCGGCCCCTGAGACCTCCTAATGCGGCCCGCAGCTCGCCTGTGATGTGCGCTGCTCCGGTGGGGAAGGAGCCGGCATACACAGCATCCTCCTGTCTCTGTGACAGCTGCCAGACACAGGAGGATGCTGTGCCGGCTCCTTTCCCACCAGAGCGGCACACGTCTTCCATCTCCTGCGGGCCGCGCGCGATGAAGTAATTTCATCGCACGCCGCCTGCCGGAGAAGACCGACACAGGCTAGAAGGGAGAGAAGAGGACCTGGGCAGCGTGGGAGTGGAGGAAAGATGAGTAGTGGGATGTCTATTTTTTTATTTGGGACAGGCACTGGGGGTTAACTAGGCTACCAGGGACATGACTGGGGGGGTTAAAGGGGTAGTGCGGCGGTAAAGAATTATTGACAGAATAACAAACATTACAAAGTTATACAACTTTGTAATGTATGTTATGTCTGTGAATGGCCCCCTTCCCCGTGTCCCACCACCCCCACCCCCACCCGTGTACCCGGAAGTGTGGTGCGCTATACATACCTGTCACGTGCCGACTCGTCTCCGATCTTCAGTCTGCGGTGTCGTCTTCGGACAGCCGGGCTAAATCCCTCCGAGCGTCCTAAGTGCCAGCCGCCCTCTTCAGCGTCATCAGATGCTCAGCCGCGATTGGCTGAGCACAGTTTGGCTCAGCCAATCACGGCTGAGCAGCTGATGACGCGGCCGTGTCATCAGCTGCTCAGCCGCGATTGGCTGAGCACAGTTATGCTCAGCCAATCGCGGCTGAGCAGCCGATGACGCTGAAGAGGGCGGCGGGCACTCAGGACGCTCGGAGGGATTCGTCCTTCTGTCCGAAGACGACATTGCAGACTGAAGATCGGAGACGAGTCGGCACATGACGGGTATGTATAGCGCACCACACTTCCGGGTACACGGGTGGGGGGGGGGGGCTACACGGGGAAGGGGGCCATTCACAGACATAACATACATTACAAAGTTGTATAACTTTGTAATGTGTGTTATTCTGTCAATAATTCTTTACCGCCGCACTAGCCCTTTAACTAGGCTACCAGGGACATGACTGGGCAGGGTTAACTAGGCTACCAGGGACATGACTGGGGGAGGTTAACTAGGCTACCAGGGACATGACTGCAGGGTTAAATAGGCTACAAGGGGCATGACTTGAAGGCTAAATAAGCTACCAGGGACATCAGTAAGGGGTTAACTACAGCTAGTAGGGGCATCACTAAGGATTCACATCAGGTACAAGTGGCATAACAGAGGGTTACCTACAATAGCAGGGGCACTAGAGGAACAATACTTTGTATTCCCCGCGTGCTGCAAACCCACGCTACTAACTGCCGCGCACATTACAAGTGACGCCTCTGTCACTTTGCATCCTCAGTCTGTGCTCAACAAACACAGTTCATGAGGTCACATGATATTTGTCTCCTGGGGGGGGGCAAAGGGAGCAGGAGACAGTTTTCTTCACTTCCTGGATGTTAACCCCTTAGCTAACCATGACGTACCTGGTACGTCATGGTGCCGCGGGGTGTGTTCAGAGACCCCGCTCTGAACGGCGCTGCTCCCAGCAGGCCAGTGCAATGGATCACAGATCTGATGGATCTTTGCTGTGTATATACACAGCATTGATCTCTATGAGAGATCAATGCTGTGTATATACAAGTTCCCCAGGGGGACTTCTAGTTACAGTAAAAAAAAAAGTAAAAAAGTGTTTTTATTAATAAAAAATCCCCTCCCCTCCCCTTTTCCCATTTTATAAATATTAATAAATAAATAAACAAATAAATAAACATATTTAGTATCGCCGCACACGTAATCGCCCGAACTATTAATTAACAAATTCATGATCTCGCAAGGGAAACGGCGTCAGCGCAAAAAAATTTCCAAAGTGCAAAATTGCACATTTTTTGTCGCATCAAATCCAGAAAAATGTAATAAAAAGCGATCAAAAAGTCGTATATGCGCAATCAAGGTACCGATAGAAAGAACACATCATGGCGCAAAAAATGACACCTCACACAGCCCCATAAACCAAAGGATAAAAGCGCTATAAGCCTGGGAATAGAGCGATTTTAAGTGACGTATATTTGTTAACAATGGTTCGAATTTTTTAAAAGCCATCAGATAAAATAAAAGTTATACATGTTACATATCGTTGTAATCGTAATGACTTGAGGAACATGCATAACAAGTCAGTTTTACCCCAGGGCGAACGGCGTAAATGAAAAACTCCCCGAAATCCAAACAAATTCCGTTTGTTTGTTTTTTCAATTTTACTGCGCAAATGATTTTTTTCCTCTTTCGCAGAATATTTTATGGAAAAATAATGCCATGTCATTGCAAAGTACAATTGGTTTAGCAAAAAATAAGTGCTCATATGGGTCTCTCGGTAAAAAAATGTAAGTGCTAAGGCCTTTTAAACATAAAAGGGAAAAAGCAAAAGTGCAAAAACGAAAATTGGCTTTGACCTTAAGGGGTTAACCAACTACAAGTGCAGCAGAACTGGTAATACACAGACATGGCAATACATTATATTGAGATATCTACAAAACTTTCAATGTATTTGTAATAAAATATTATTTTTCCTATCCAGAGTTCCCCTTTAGGCTATGTTCACACTACGTATATTTGAGGCTGTATGTTTGAGGCTGTATAGCAACCAAAACAAGGAGTGGATTGAAAACACAGAAAGGCTCTGTTCACACAATGTTGTAATTGAGTGGATGGCCGCCATTTAATGGCAAATATGTGCTGTTATTTTAAAACAACGGCTGTTGTATTGAAATAATAGAAGTTATTTACCGTTATATGGCAGCCATCCACTCAATTTCAACATTGTGTGGACAGAGCCTTTTTGTGTTTTCAATCCACTCCTGGTTTTGGTTGCTATGAGGACCTGACATGAGGTCCAAAGCCTCAAATATACATAGTGTGAACCCAGCCTTAAACTTTAGGCAGAATTCAATTCAAGTACATTAAGCAAAATGTAAAATTTTTTGTGGATTTACCTTAGCAAGTGGCCTCATGTGCAAGTGGAAGTTACATGTAGCTGTAATATAGTGTTATGTTAGTCTATATAGGTTTCTGTAGTGATCTGTGTCAAAATATGTTTTTACACAGTTTTCTTTGCAAATCTAGGTGCCATGTGGGAACAGAACTGTTTTTATGGCTGTTGGGATCCCAAACTAGTACCATTATTTTTCACCTTGCTAGCAAGGACAGCTAGTTTTAGAGAAGACAATAAATCTGAGCTCATACAGTATTAGTACTGGAATTGATAAAGAACATCATATGAAAACATGCAGTCAAAAATTAATTGCCATAAGGCACATGCTAAGTAAAGTTTTGTATCGGTAAAGAGTGTGGTATAGTATAGATTTTCCCTATAATTATTAATCCATAAGGTTTTAGAGGGTAACTATGTAAGGTTTCTTCCAAACACGAAATATTATCAGAATAAGAACTGTACATGTGTATGGCATGGTATAGTTATTTTGTAAATGAATTACCTATTTAATTACCATATTTTCATAATTTCTCTGCTGATGATCAAGGCTGAATATTTCTCATTTTATCTAACCTGGTTCTCTTAAAAATTAAATAAATGTGTTATTGTTCTCCAAGACAGTTGACATTGCAATAGAAGATGAAAAATAGGCTTCCGTCTGCTGAGGCAGCCTGGGACCTCCAGGGTTAAATGAATTCCCTGCCAGCACTATCCTCACCAGGCAGTGACATGTAGAATAGATGTGACCTATTTTTATACTCATGATGGTACTGGAGGGCTAATCCCCCAAGGACCCCTCCTTCCCCAGTATGGCTGTTCCCTCTCCCGCTTCCCCTCCCTCCCACAGCCTTTCCTCCTCAAACACAACACAAGATAAATCTGTGCATTGTTCTGCATTTTGTTATTGAAACTTTCTACTAGTTTAATGTTCTAACCCTTTTTTTTATGTTTGTCTATTTTTTCACTACAATTAGGATATTCCATGTTTCATTGACCCTTGAAAATTGATTAAATCATAATTTTTATAATCTTGATATGACTATATGATGACTGGCTGCTCCCACTGACTAACTAGTGCTGTATTACGGACTTCTAATACAACATACCATTTAAACTTGATGCTTTCCATTTTATCTTTGCAGCCTTTTTACTTTTGTTTTGTATTAGCTTATGTCACTTATATTATGTATTAGCTTATGTATTAGCTTAATCAGTTTGCGCCTACCAGGTAAACCCCTGATCCAGATACTAAGTACATCATATTTGTTCGGGCACAAGGTTAGATTGGCCAAACCCTACAATACAACCAATTTGTTTAAAAACGTTATGCTCTATTTATTTTCTGTTAACTTTTAATATGGCACACGCATAGCCACACCACTACCCCACATATTTCATATGTGTGATTTTTGTGATTGGTTTTATGGTCTGCGAGGGAAGATCAGCGCATAAAATTCATCTTCAATTCATAAAGTTTTGCAAAAACACATTTTACTAAACAAATCAAAAATGCGTTCAAAAGCCTCAAGGTGACACCAGATGCTTTAGGTTGCCATACAAATTATATGAGATGGAAATAGGTTAAGGATTCAATGGCCATTGAATCAAAAATTTCCTGGTGATTTGTTTAGTCTATTTTAGTCTATACCGGTCACTACAGTTCATTCTGGCCATACATGATCTCCATATTTATCATCTTTAGGCCCAGTCCTCTCTAGATTCTGAGAAATGTAATGGCCTTTTCTATATTTCTAGCCAAACTGCAGGGTCCAATCCTAGAAGAGATAGAAAGGACTTATTCCCAAATGTTTTTATAGACAATGGCCCTGATTTATAAAAGTGAGCTAGGATTGGCTGTTGTGAACAGAGTACACCAGCTGTTATTTTATACACTTTATACCCTGATAAATCTGGACCGATGTGTCCCTAGTTTTTTCATTGTTGTATATAAACCCATTTTTTTTTTATTGGAAAATGGTTCAACTAATAAGACTTAAATCTCATTTTCAGAAAAGATCCAGCATTCATTTACATTTCATCTGCTGTTACCTGTGAGAAATAGTTGAATATTTGTATTGAAAATGTTAAATTTTATTGTCAAATCAATTGGGCACTAACATAAAAACTTTTGA
This sequence comes from Dendropsophus ebraccatus, assembly GCF_027789765.1. Lineage (NCBI taxonomy): Eukaryota > Metazoa > Chordata > Amphibia > Anura > Hylidae > Dendropsophus > Dendropsophus ebraccatus. Next base: position 110,350,047 of record NC_091456.1, on the reverse strand, counting down.
CGTGTCCCCATGCCAATTTTTTTTTCAGGTTGGGGTCTCACTGCTGAGAACCCACAGATTAGCAGAATGAGCTAAGAAAATGCATGCATTCCCAAACTCGCATTAATCTTGTCCATGCAGCTCCATTATACTTCTATGGGGCTGCCTAGGTCACCATGTCTCAGTAGCATGCCAAAAGCTAGCCTTGATGTAAAACTTTCCAGACACTTCACAAGATAGCTAAACCATGTGGCCATTAGTCCCAAAGCAAGTGCTTGACTGCTGCTTCATTGGGGCAAGGGACCCAGTGGTTGAACTCAACACCAATAAGATATGTATAATCTATCCTATGGATAGAAAATAGGTTATAATATTGGGATAACACCTTTACCTGATCAGGGGAACCTTAGACATGTCAATAGGTGCTAGCAAGAATTGTTTCCCAGATTATCTTGTTTATTTCCATTGCCACCTTTATAAAACTAGACATCCATGAAAGAGGCCTGTTGTATAGGTGCTTGAGCTTTTGAGCAAAATTAAGCATGTTGATCATTGGAAGCTTCTATATACTGTTAAAGATATTGCTGCTTCTGTCTCAAATAACCTGATTTGTATATTATATTTACAAAGGTAATGAACGGTTTGTATTGTGTCCCCGTAGTTGGTAGAACAACATTTGGCTCTAGCGCATGTATTTGAATGAACATGACTCTCTTGTCTCTTCACCCACTGTCTTCATCCCATACATGAGTGATCGACCATTTTCCTTATGTCCGACCTCTAAATTACAAAACCTGTAGAAATAACGAGAAGCACAGGACCGTATCCAGACTAATTCCGCTAATTGAGTAAATTGAGACCATTAACCAATTAATTTAGATCAAAGCAAATGAGAGCTTCTGTGTCAATTAAGTGTAGAGCATGTGTAAACAGAGCGACAAACAGCACATTGCTACAATAATAGAAGGGTGACAGCCTGTACAAGAAAGCATTTCATTAACATGTTATGCACATTTTACAGGTAATTGTTTTCATACACTACGTCATAGAAAAGATTCAGATCATTTTATCTGTTAGAAATGTAAATGTTATCAAATGCACTGGTTGTGATTGGAGATCTTTGCTACTGACAATGAATTTTAAGTTATAAAATTGTACATTATGTATAAACAATGCTGCCTGCTACTACATAAAAAAGAATAATCCTTTTGATAGCTTTTAATGTGATCCAGATTTATCAAAGTGTATAAATTAGAAACTAATGTAAACTAACCATAAGCTGTGATTGGTAGATATGGTTAGTTTAGACCAGCTTCCTATTTACACACTTAGGCTATGTTCACACAATGTCAAAAATAGAGAAAAGGCAACCGATTTTGCAATTTAAAATAACGTCCGTTATTGCCGGGATTTAATTGAAATGGAAATTTAAAGACAGACGTCCAATGCACACAATGTGTTGAATGATGGACGTTATCACCGTGGACATCAAAATAATGATCATGACAATTCTTTTCGGATGTCTTTTGCAAACAGTAGACAGTTTTTATTCGTTGTTCAAAAACTGTTTTTCTTTTGTCACCATTCTTTTTTGGTTTTTACTATTAAATTCAAAGGACTTTTCAATTAAGACACACCCAAAGGCCAATTAGTAAACCCAAACTAGAATAATGTACCAACAGCGGTCATTGCACTAAGGGAAGGTTAGACCGCTATATGACGTCTGTTATTTTATGACGGACATAATTTTAAACTGAGCTGAAATAAACGGTGTGTGAGCATAGCCTTAATCTGAGCTGATTTATTTGTAATGGTGCAGTTAAAGAGGTTATCCACCGAAGGGTATGTTCACACTGAGTAAATTAGGCGAAATTCTGTGGCGTGCTAGTGTGCTATAGTCAGTCTATGGGAGACATGTTACTTCTTTGAGGGGAGAGCGGTGGCAGCTGAGGAGCACGCGCTCTCCCATAGACAGGCTATGGTACACTGAGGCAGGCGGGATTCCGTCTGATTTACTCAGTGTGAACATACCCTAAGAGCTAAAAAATTTAATGCTAGCTGTTCTTACTCACCAAGTGCCCTTGATTGTTTTTAGCCATCACCTTTCTTTCTAGCTGCTGCCATTTCTGGGTTACAGGTTTTTCTAAAAGGCAATCTACATCTAAGATGGCGCCAGCCAGGAAACTACATTTCCCATCATGCCTCTCCTGATTGGTCCGTTTGTGAACTTGTCCCCTTAGCTTTTTTTCCTGCCTACTGCTGTCATTACTATTGCATAGCAAACACAGTAAATCTTTTTAACAGATTTTGCATCACATCAATCCAGTATGTATTCCTTACTAGCTGATATTGCAGAGCTGACACGTCTATGCAAGCAGCACTATAATTTTAACTAGCAGTGATCAGGTACATGGAGATGATGATGGTTACCAAGTCAATAAACAGCTATGGCTGTGTTCACACTGCGTTTTTAGCATACGTTTAACGGATCCGTTTTTTTAACAGACAAAAAAAATTGTGTCAGCAACGTTTTTGTGTCCGTCAAAAAAAAGATCCGTTTTGATCCATTTTTATAATGGAAGTCAAGGGAAAAACGGATCAAAACGGATGCACACAAATGCATCCATTCTTGCAATCCGTTTTTCATCCGTTTTTTTTTTTTAACGGATAAAAAAAAATGATTGCAAAAACGCAATGTGAACCCAGCCTAACCAGGCCCCCAGAGAGATTACATGTTATGTGTCTACAAAGAGAGGGGGGGAGAGGGAGCAACTTGTTGTCAGAGTGGACACAGAGAACATGATTTTAGACATCCAGACCAGGTAAATATGAACAAAAAAAGGAAAGGATGCAAGATAAGTTATACATGTATATTGGACATATGGTGGTATTGGGAAGGGGAATTGTTTAGAATATTGTTTTTGTTACCTGATAACCCATTTAAAAGCTTCTCACTTTAAATATATTTGCAACACATTTATAAAGTTTCCGGAGGTGGCAAGTCGGCTGTGTGTGAGGAGAAGAGAGCAGGCTTGCAGCATGTAGGTAGAGCAGAGCAGGGAGAGGCTAACAGAGCGATATAGGGATAGATAGGAGAGCATAAGGGAACTGATTGTGGGTAAATTGTGGGTCATTATTTGTTGGAGCTGTCAACCAAGTGTCCAGTTTACCAAGTAAAGAATTCATTGGGGCCAGTAAAGACCATATTAATAACTCATTGAGCACTGGGCAATGTAAACTCCCCTTGAGTTATACTAATTTACTGGGATCAGTGAACTGAGTATGCGCCTTACATAATCAGTGGTTGCACTACACTCCTACTGTGTGTTCTAAAAATTTGTTTTCATTAGTAATTGGTCACTCTACGTTTACATTAAAATAAAAAATCTATTGAAATAAAAATAAAATTGGCACTTATATTGGTGCCTTTTAAACTAAATGGGGATACAAAGGGTGCCGCACAAGAGGAGGTGAAAGGGTACTTGAAGTGGGATTGGACTGTGTTAAATGGTTTATTAGCAGGTTAATATATTTTATGCCACTTTTCCATGGTCCTCTGCTGTCCATGGTTGAAATTGGATGATTGACTGACTGGCTGATTGATTGACTTTTTTTTAAGCTGTGATTATCCAATTTTTGACAGTTTTACAAGAACATGTGTTCAACAAATTTGTTGTTCTGTAATAGTCCCAGTATTGTAGCTACTACAGTTAGAATTCGATTCACGAATCTTGACAAGTTTGACCCAAAATGTGCGAACCTTGCGAAACTCTTGCGAAACCTTGCGAAACTCTTCAATAAGAAGAGTGAGTTAAGCCACTGACAGACCCCTGGCGACTCTTATCCCCAATGGGGACAAAGAACCAGGATTGTTGAAATTTAAAGACAATGGTATTCCCTAATGACTGTAATCTCCTTTAGCAGAATAATGTACCTTGCTACACAGCAAAAATTGTTGAAGAATGGTTTGAGAAATATGATAAACAGTTCACAATTATTACTTGGCCTCCAAATCCCCCAGATCTAAATCTGGGCAAGCAAGACATACCAGAGAAAGTGTGATCCAGAGAGGATTACAACTTAGAGGACATATTTGTAACCTCCTGAGTAGAGGTTAATGAGAAAGAATTTTGGAATTCATAAAAATTATGTATGTGGTATGGCATTTATAGTAATATAAGATAGGTGGATGTAATTGGACAGATATATATTTACTCAACAGGAAAGAGAAGCATGTCTGAGTAGAACATGTATAAATCTATATACTAGCTCTAATGGGACAGTGTCCTGGGTGACTTAAGAGCAACCTAAGGTGGAAAAGGTTTTTAAATAATGTATTTCTGTCTCGCTGCATACATATAAGAATGGGCATTGTGTAAAATCAATATTCCCATGGACTGATATATAATGAATATGCATAATAAAGATAATGCATCAAGGGGGAAAGATTGTGAAACAGTGATTGAATCATTCATCTTCACATATCCCTGGTGTCCAGACACAAATCACAAGCGGAAGAGTGCAACAAAGGACATAGAGGCTAGGAAAGAACTGTTTATTCCTGTTGCCAGTCACCAGTCTTGTTTTAACTTTCACAAAAAGATTCCCTTTATTCCTAATGGTTTATATATAGTATTTAGCAGAAAACAGCTTTATGATGAAGATGTATTACATGCAGCGTCAGACTGTGGTACCTTGGGCCCGCCAGGTAATTTGACTTGAGGGGCCCACCCTATATACACCAGATATAACCAGCACAAAACCTTCACATTACTATAACCACTTTGCACAAAGCTGTGTATGTGACCAGCGATGCTAGCTCACTGCTACTAGCTTGTCAGTCACTGCAAACAACAAACTTGCCACTTAATTTTTTTGAAAGGAGCAGTCCCATAAAACTAAGAAATCTCAGGCAGGCAGTTGGGTGCGGGAACATAAAAAAATGTATACTTACCTGCCCCTGTGCCCTCTTAGTGCTTCCTTAAAAATATCCGACAGCCATTAGCCTCCTGCAACTTCTCCATCTGCAATGTCACACACTTGGCTGATGGATCGTCTGCTCAGTCAATCAGTAATTGGGGTGGGACACTGCTGTAATCACTGACTGGCTGGGCGGGCAATCCAGTAACTTCTGGCGGCTGTGGGAGGGAACCAAAAGCCGTGCTACAGGGGCACATGGACTGGTAAACATACTTTCTTTATTATCTTCATACACCCCCCTCCCTGCCTGTAATTTGTTAGTTTTACAAGACTTCTCCTTTAGGGTGCCTTCACATGTACCAGATCCTCAGTGGATTTCACGCTGAGGATTCGCAGCGAAATCCGCTGTGGATCCAGTGCCATTCATCCCTATGAAAGCACATACTCTCAGCGTGATTAAATCCCGCTGAGTATGTGAGTTAACCCCCCGCAGCCCGCCGCCGAGAGCATATATTACCTGTTCGGCACCGCCGCTGCATGTGAAGCTCCCGGCTCCGGTCCCGCTCAGCCAATCAGTGCTGCCGGTGCATGTCAATCTTGCTGCGAGTATGTGCTCTCATAGGGATGAATGGCACTGGATCTGCAGCGAAATTCGGTACATGTGAAGGCACCCTTAAGGGAATCTTCCAAACTGCTGACACTCTTAGATAATGTTAGGTCAAGAAAACATGTGGTACCTTAAACGTATTTGTGCTTCAAGGATGTAGAGAAATGCTTTTATTTTCTGGTACAAAGAGTCAAAGAGGCTTCTTCTATTACCTGAATAACTACAAGCTGTAATGTCTTCTCTCTCCTCCCTCCTTGCGACCACAACCTTGGCACACACCTTCAACTCGTTTTCTTAGACGGTGTTCTAGGTGTGCTGAACGTTCGTGGAGGAAGTCTAAAACTGATGCAAACCTCCTACATTACAAATTTGTGCTTAGAAGCTACTACTCCGCTTTTCATTCTGCTAAACAATCTTACTTTACCTCTCTCATTTCTTCTCTATCCCATAACCCAAAACGTCTCTTTGATACCCTCAACTCCCTCCTCAAACCCAAAGTTCAGACACCCGTAACTAACCTCTGTGCTAAAGACCTAGCATCCTACTTCAAGGAAAAGATAGATACCATCCGTCAGGAGATCACCTCCCAGTCCCAAAGAAGTGTTGATCCCATTCCCTCTTGTATTTCCTCCTCTTCCCTCTCAGTATTTGAACCTGTAACAGAGGAGGAAGTCTCCAGACTCCTCTCCTCATCTCGTCCCACCACCTGCCCTAGTGACCCTATTCCCTCACACCTTGTCCAGTCTCTCTCTCCTGCTGTCACTACTTACCTTACTAAAATCTTCAACCTCTCCCTCTCCTCTGGCATCTTCCCCTCGGCTTTCAAACACTCCATTATCACTCCCTTACTGAAAAAACCCTCCCTAGACCCCTCCTGTGCAGCCAACTATCGACCTGTCTCTAATCTTCCTTTTATCTCCAAACTGTTGGAACGTCTGGTCTATTCCCGCCTAACCTGCTACCTCTCTGACAACTCTCTCCTTGACCCCCTTCAGTCCGGTTTCCGTCCTCACCACTCTACAGAAACTGCCCTTACTAAAGTCTCTAACGATCTCCTCTCCGCCAAATCTAAAGGTGACCATTCACTTCTCATCCTCCTGGACCTATCTGCAGCTTTTGACACTGTAGACCACCAGCTCCTCCTCTCCACGCTCCGCTCTATCGGCCTCAAGGACTCTGCTCTTTCCTGGTTCTCCTCCTATCTCTCCGACCGCTCCTTTAGTGTATCACTTTCTGGCTCCACGTCATCTTCTCTCCCCCTTACAGTTGGGGTTCCTCAGGGATCAGTCCTGGGCCCTCTCCTTTTCTCACTTTACACTTTACCCATCGGACAAATCATCAGAAAGTTTGGTTTTCAGTACCATCTCTATGCTGATGATACCCAGCTATATACCTCCTCCCGTGATATCACCCCCGCACTTCTACAGAACACCAGTAACTGTCTGTCTGCCATCTCCAACGCTATGTCCTCCCTATTCCTAAAACTAAACCTTTCTAAGACTGAGCTTCTTGTCTTCCCTCCCTCTGCTAAACACCCTCCACCTGACATCTCCATCTCTCTCTGTGGTGCGACCATAGCCCCTACACAGCAAGCCCGCTGCCTTGGGGTCATGTTTGACTCAGATCTGTCCTTCACTCCTCACATTAAAGCTCTTTCACGTTCCTGTAATCTGCATCTAAAAAACATCTCTAAAATCCGTCCCTTCCTTCCTGTCGAATCTGCTAAAACTCTCATAGTCGCTTTGATTCATTCCCGTCTAGACTACTGCAATTCCTTACTAATCGGCCTTCCTTCCTCTAAACTCTCCTCTCTCCAGTCCATTCTCAATACAGCGGCCAGGCTCATCCCCATGTCCAGCCGTTATACTGATGCCTCCCCCCTGTGCCAGTCACTACACTGGTTCCCTGTTAAACACAGGATACAATATAAAGTCCTCCTGCTCACCCACAAGGCTCTCCACAGTGCTGCACCTCCATACATCTCCTCCCTCATCTCTGTCTACCGCCCTACCCGTGTCCTACGCTCTTCTAATGACTTACGATTAACATCCACCTTGATCCGCACCTCTCACTCCCGTCTCCAGGACTTCACCCGAGCTGCACCAGTTCTATGGAATGCATTACCCAAGACTGTCAGACTCACCACCAATACACAAAGCTTCAAACGTGCCCTCAAAACACATCTGTTCAAACAGGCTTACCAGGTTCCCTAATTTTGACTCAACCCTCAACCCCCCCTCCACACACACACACACACACACCTCCACCACGCACACACACACACAGACACATACATACACGCACACACACACACCAAGCATTTAAGCACTTAGACCTGTGCATGCAGGCATTGGCTGGTGACAGGTTCACCCCCCCTTACCCGCACTGCCTTATTTATAAAGATGGCTGGACCATAAGAACAACGATGCACTTTGCCCCTCTGCCATTTTGTCTCGCACCCCCTCCTGATAGTATGTAAGCTCATGCATGCGAGCAGGGACCTCACTCCTCATGTATGGATAATTATATGTATCTCTGTAATGTTGATTTTTTGTCTATGTATGTACCTCCAGAATTGTAAAGTGCTGCGGAATCTGTTGGCGCTATATAAATAAAAATTATTATTATTATTATATACAGATATTAACAAATGCACATTACATATATGTATAGATAATAAACACATATGCACCATACACACAGACTCTCATACCTCATGTACACACACACATTTACATCTGGTAAAGAAAAGCATTAGGTACAGCTCACATGCTGTCAGCCTTGTAGCTCCAGGAGCTGTTCCAAGGCCACACTGTGCAGACTTCAGTACCTCCCCCCTTCTATGTCCCGACTGCCAGCAGCAGCACATAGAGCGGATGGCCTCAGTTTTAGAAGAGAAGGTGGAGGAGGCACCCAGGGGAGAGGAGAGGGGCTGCGCTCACTCTGCACACTACATGATGCTGCCTGTAACCCCAGGCACTCCCTGCCTATATATAATAACATGAAATGCCTGGCTACTATAGTGAGTGACTGGGTGACAGCCATGTCCAGTAGTGCTGGGGGATTAAATGTCGTCCTGAATCTGCTAAACAGGGAGGCCCACCTCCTGCTCTGGAGCCCCAAAGCGGTAGGGCCCACCGGGGGATTCCCCGGCTCCCCTGTGGGCCAATCTAAGCCTGATTACATGTCAGGTGTAAAAGCATAGTACATGTATAGCATGAGGTGCTGATAATGCAGTGTGATTGGGATTGAAGTACAATAGACTTATGGTATTGAAGTGTGCTTACATAGTATATTTATGGCATCATTATCAAAAGGATCACATCAGCTGAGAAAAAAAATATATGATCCCTAGCCATATATTCAGCAGGGCTGTAGTAATACCTCATTCTGCACCTAAATGACAGCCATGCACAAATATTACAGATTTTCCTTCTTGAATCCTAAATCATACAGGCTAAATAATAACAGTAACAGTTCTGCACTATGAATCAGACTTTGACAGATGAGGGTATCTGAAGCAACACATGAATAATATAAAGCGGAATTGAGTCAATTCTAATTAATATATTTAGGATGAAGAAGTACAATGTTCTCCTGTCTAACAAGGTCTGGCTTTATATACGCCGAATAAAGATAGAATGCACTCTTCACTTTAAGTGTCACTGTTTCTCACAGCTGCTCTAAGAAGTTCGGTGAAGTGTCTTCTCATTCTATTGCAGTCTTTAACTTTTATACTGGCATTATAATAATTGGGGGGGGGGGTAAATCTTCTAATAGAGTCTGCCTCAGACAGAAGATCGCTGATAATACTGATCAGTACTATGCAATGGCATAGCATTTACCAGTGTATGCAATCTATTAGTTGCATGTAATGAAAACTGAAAAGTATAACAAATAAATAAATAAAAAGTTTTTTTTAAATATGACACAGCGCTTCCCCAATATACTTAATTCACCCCCTTTACCATTTTAAAAATAAAACACATAAACATAAATAAACATATTATACATACTAGTGTGTGTAAACTGTCAGATTTTTTCGCATAGTTTTGTCACATTATCTATCAGGGAAAAAAATGAATAAAAAGTGAATAAAAATTCCCATCTACCTAAATGTGACGTCCCAACCAGCCCTGTAGGGGGAATTATAAAAACGTTATGGCTCTTAGAAGGCAAGGAAGAATAAATGAAACTGAAAAAATGAAAAATGGCGTAGTCATTAAGGCCAAAATAGTCCAAAACTGCCTTTAGTGGTTTCAGGGGGTCACCACTGTGGTTTAAGCTGGTCACCATTAGGCCCCAAACTTACTTACTGAAGCCTGGTGGTGTAGACCCTTCTAACATTTGAGTTTCACCACTGAACTACTCTACTTCTACTACTTCTTTTTGGCGGAAAAGACTTTAACTGAAGCAGATTGTTCTCTATCACTAAAGAGATGAAACATATATATATATATATATATATATATATATATATATATAAAAAAATTCACAGGAAGCTTATTTTAATGCTTCGTTTTGTAGGATGAAATATTAAGTTTCCTCTTTGAGCCCTTTGCAATACTGTGATATATAACTAGATCTATGAAAGTGAATAATCAATTGACTGATCTAATGGTTCTCCTGTGGGGACTAACTGTGGCCACAGCATGTGTGCTATTTAAGAAGAAGTTGTGGCCACAAAGCTGGTATTTTAACAGCAGGGAGGTAAATATTTGACCAAAAGCCAATAGTACTTCTTTGGCAGTAATAAAGAAAGCTGGTGTTTCTACATGGAGAGACATATGCAACGTTTGATCCCTGTATTTATCAACAAGGCAAGGCTCCATCTGCAATTTTTACATTTCCAAATATACATTCATGATTTTAGGTACTTTACAAAAACACTGATAAAGGTGTGTTTACTACTGTAACACTTTGCATGAAGAAACCAGACCCTAAGTGTGTCAGTACAAAAGCAATATAATATTGCGCATTGCAGTGTGAAATCAATTACTTCTCAATCTGAACATACACACAGGCTCAACTCCTCCACCCTGCCAAGATTTCCAGGCCATACATTACAATGAACCAGGGGTGGCTTTCTATTGCCGAACACTATTGATCCTCTACAAATCTCTGCTTAGCGATATTCCCTGGGGATCATTCCACACCATCCTTTACTCTGCTTCTCTACATCTCCTACAACAAAGTGAACCAATAAGCCAGAAGATGCATCTTTTCCCTAGAATATTCTATAAACCACGTGTTTTTTAGATGTAGATGGTAATATCCTCTCTCTACACAGCTATAATTCTATTTGTGTGACGTTTTATGATTGGGAAACTGAGAAGTAACATATAAGCTGACAAGAGATGTAAAGAGCATTGTTAATGTTAATGAGTTATCAATGTTATGTCACTAACGTTAAGTAGTAATATTATTTTAAAGAGTTGCTGATAAATGTGGTAAAATATATAATCTTTGGTTCTTCAAAACTTGTCTTGGTTACCACTTATAAATGCAGAATTTGTCAGTGTTGGTAAGTAGAATGCTATATTATTTCCTAAGCAAGTTTTATACCTAGTTTCCCTGAAAATAACACATTCCATGAAAAGAAGACCTAGTAGAGGTTTTGCTGAATTGCTAAATATAAGGCCTCCCCCGAAAGTAAGACCTGGCAAAGTTTTTGTTTGGACGCATGCCTGCCAAACAGAAAACTAGGGCATGTAGCTGTGATTCTTTTTAGCCTTCTGCCATTGTCCCTTAACTTCACCATCCATTGCAGTGCAGCTCCATGCAGAACATGAAGACCGTCACCTGCCGATGTTCCCTTCTGCCAGATGTAGAACTGTACATAGTCTGCTGTTATCCCGTTGCCTGCCACCATACCGTACACTATTTCTGCTGTGCTGTACAAGCCACCATACCGTACACTCTGCCCCTGTTGTGCATGTGACATGTAAATTCTTCTTCATGGGAAAATAAGACAGCCCCTGAAAATAAGACCTGCCGCCACTCCCATTGTCCCCAACCGCCAGATGTAGAGCTTCTTTCCTGTGATAAAAAAAATTATTGACACACTTCTAAATTTAGAGGAGAATCTTTACCCCTACTGTATAATAACCTACTAGACCCCTTGCACATAGTTGTATTATATGCTGAATTTTTTTCTTGGCTCCATCAAACGTTGCGTTATGAAAGTATTTGGCCCTAGAAGTTGTTGTTCTAAGGGAGAGCCTTGTGCCTTGTACCTCAGACTGACATATTATTGACTCTAAGCACAATATAGTGCAACCTGCACACCATCATGCCAGTACATCCTCCAGTGTGGACTCTAAAATCATGTTAAAGCCACAACTACACTTTTTTGGCCTGTCATTTTGAGCCCAAATAACAAATGTTATAAGAGAAGAAAAGTCGTCCGCTTTTTTCTTTTTAAAAAGACATCCATTATTGCTGCATTTTAATTGACCTCTATGCAATGGATTGACGGATGCCCAGTGCACACAGTGTATAAAATGACAGGCGTCTGTGCAGACATCAAAATGATGATCATGACAATTAGTTTTAGTTTTTCCCATACAGTTTTTCTTTTTTCACCCTTCTTTCACGGTTTTTATTATTACATTTAAAGGACTTTTCAGTTAAAGACACAAACAAAGGCCAATTAGTCCACCTGATATTGCACTGAGGGGCGCCTAAACTACAAACAGACGTCATTTTGAACTAAAAATGATGGACGTACTTCTAAAAAATAATAAATGGACAGGAAAAAACATCATGTGAACATAGCCTAATTCTGTTTTCAACATTTTTTTAAGCTTTTTTCCATTTGTTATAATAGCCCACTTTTCATGCATATTTTTTCTTTTAATGCACACATGGTTGTTTTTCTTTGAAGTGAACTTTACTAATATCCAGCACTTTCTGCCATTACTACTTATTTTGTGCAACTTACAGTACCTTATTTAAATGGTACATACACTCTCTAACAATCCCAAACTCTCTGCATACTTACATTCTCATTTTCTTTTCTGTTATAATCTGGTCATCTTTTATTTATTCTATTAGTTGTGAATCAAACTTAAACTACATTGACTGTATTTCCTACATGATTGCAAGAGTAAATATAGAATTAGTAATAACCCCAGTAACCCACTTCCATGGTTTCAGTGATTGTATAGTACATTACTTACCTACATTCATTTATGTACTTAACATTTCCTTGACAAACAATCATGCCTGTAATATCAATGCCATAAAGGTAAAATGTTAAAATAGACTTTAGCCAGATTTCTGTTTACATTGGGTGGTTATTGAAATGGAGACCCCCCCCCCCCCCCCCCCCACACACACACACACACTTTGTAAGATTGTATGCATATTCCTAAACCATGATTGCGTTAGAGAGCGCAAACACTTTAGTGATAGAGGTTTTCACCAGCATGATGTTGGTCTTCCAGTAACCAAGTTTACTGAAGATTCTGCTCACTTGCAAAGATGGACAATTTCTAATTTCCCCCAAAGCGATACTGAAATTTATACCGTTTCCTTAAGATTAAGGCCAAGTACTGACACAAACAATTAGCCAAATTCCATGGGTGCCATTTTTTATTGTAACAGGCTTCCCTTATTTTTCTATGTACCACAGCTTAAATACTTGTGTAAAAAAAACTACATGTCTGAAGATATTCACACAACTTTATTTGTAGTCTTTGCCTGTTGTGGGTATTACAAGGGTTATTAAATCTGTCTTATCAAAAACTGACAAATATTGTGCAATCAGTTTTTACTTTACAGCGAATTCACATCCAAATCACATAATCATACTTCCTACCTGAGTATTGGAAAGGATTGCAGTAGTTTTAAGAAAGAAAAGAACAAATAAATTAGGTAATACTAGTTGAATTATATACATTAGCTGACTCACTCTATAATGAGTAAAGATGTACGAACTTTTCAAAATGGGCAGGGTGTGGGACTGTGATGAACAGCTGAGGGAAAGCAATGCATTCTGGAACCAGTACTGCATTCTGGGAACTGCTCAACCAGGAAGTATAGAAACACAATACAGAACAAAAAACCCCCAAAACAAATGGATTTTTGGTAGTTTCAAAACTGTGATAGATAGGTAAGGCTATATGCTTCTGCAGAAGTTTCTTTTTTTACCTCTACCTGGAGTTCCCCTTTAATGATTGCTACAATGGCAGACCTTCATCTCCCTTTCTTGCTTATCTTTGCATGTAGTATACACACAGCGTCTACAAGCCAATATGGCCCAAAGTCTCTACATTTCTGGCTAAAAAGGGTTTCATTGACAAGAGCAGACAGAAGAATGTTTTATCAGTCATACTTAAAGTGACACTGTCACCCCCTTTTTGCATTCTGACATCTTTACACAGGTGTTATGGGTAAATTTAGCGGTTTTCATACCTTATTTTGTATCATACGTCATGGTGCTGGTTCAAGTAAAAAGTAATCTTTTATCAACTGCAGATTGTGCTAAGTGAGCGAGGCTTCGCTGCATTAGCGCCACTTGGCCCCACCCACAGTGCCATCATTGTCCCCACCCCCTCCATGACATCATAGGCACATAGCCGCGCCCCCTCATCGCCCATTAGAACAGGCTGGCCTAAAGGTCTAGGCCCCACCCCCTCTAGGTGGGCCCATACCAATGGGTGTCGAGGGGGCGGCCTATGTGTAGATGACATCACAGAGGGCGGGTCAACTGTGGCACTGTGGGCGGGGGTAAGTGGAACCAATGCCGCAAAGCCCCGCCCACTTAGCACAATCTGCAGTTGATAAAAGATCACTTTTTACTTAAACAAGCACCATGACGTATGATAATAATGTATGAAAACTGCAAAATTTACCCATTACACCTATGTAGAGAAGTCAGAATGCAAAAAGGGGGTAACATTGTCACTTTAAAGAGGTTGCAACCTACAACCCTCTGTCTTGTTCTTACTTCCTGGTTTGTGAAGGTTGGACATTAAAACTTTATGTGTGCACTTATTTTTGTCTCTAATCAGTGTAGTAACACTTCATTCTGTGTCAATGCTGCTGTGTCAAGATAAAGCAAAAATTTCCCAAACTGGTGCTGGCTAGAACTGGGAATCTGCGGCACTGCCAGATCAAGAGCTACTGCGCATGTGCTAGGATGTGCTCTCCAGCAATTCTGTGCACTTACATCCTTTAACAATTTACATGTGCAGCCATTTCTGTCTTTTTGGCTTGTGCATATTTTAACAATTTACATCCTTTGAGAATTTTCATGGCATCCAAAGGTCTTCAGGAAAGTAATATATAGTACATAAATATCATAAATATCTTTCCAAAAATACTAAACAGTCATATTTCTATTTTGGGCTCACATAAGCCATTGTGGGTATGCCCTGAAGGCTAATGGTCCATTTTTATCTGTATTTATATAAAATAGGATTATGACTTCTTAAGCTTTTGTAATGTCCATAATATTAATAATATTCCATATACATGATTTACATGAGACTATCTTTTATACCCTTTAAAAGAAGAAGAAACTGAATGATCCTAATGTGCAGCACTACTAGCAATACTATTGGTTGCAGGTTTCAATATTGTTCATACCTATTACTGACTGTTTCTTCTCGGCATCTCATGCTAATCTTAAAGCCTAGCCATGGCTAGCAAATAACATTTGTTAAGATTATTGCTTGTAAATAAATTGGCATCTCAACATTGGAGTCATGTCTGTGCAATTGCATCCTTTGATCATTTTATGTTATTAACGGCAGCCAACATAGCATACCAGTGCAAATTAAAGTATAGTGTGTGCTTCATGATTTTGGAGTATACAATATCAATTCAAGCACTTGCAGGAGCTGACTTACTTCTGTTCTTTCAAGGCTTTCAGAGTTATCTGGGTTAATGTCTGGGTGGTAGCCAAATGTCTCTGGCAATTCACAGGTCTCGCCGCATACCTCCCCCCTACTCGCTCTCTGTCCGCCTCCACCTCTTCTTGGCAGAAGGAATAGAGACACCCGGTTTGCTGGGCGAAATCTAAAATGGCCTTTTGCCAACAGAAGGGAAAGAGGTTAAAAAGATGAATAAAAGGGGGTAAGGAAATGGTGACTTCTCTCCTAAAAAGATGAATAAAAGAATTTAACTATTTTATCCTTATGGTAAAATAATTTGGTAGGAATTAAATGAATAACCTAGTGTAATGTTCTGTTAGTATATAGGTAAGTATTAATCTAACAGAAGCTGTATTATGGGACACAAAGATGATGGGATTGTTTGAAGTTACTCATACATATATTTGTTTCTCATACCCATGAGAAAATTGAATTATTCTGACCTCCAGTAGAGTATGCGGGCTGAAAGATGCACAACACTCTTTGATTTTATAAAGACACAACCACCAGAAGTAGTGGGTCTTATTATAATTAATTATTATTATTACTATTATTACAAATGCAACTGATGAGTCTGTACACCAGTCTGGCTTCGCCAAGCCCTTCACTCTGGGCATACTAACTTCTCAAGAGGTATGAGTCTTATTTGTTCATAGAAACATTCCCTTTAAGTGCAATACCCTGTTTAGAGTTGAGGAAGGTTGCTGTGCGGTCATACACTGTACAGTAAATGACTGGGAATGTATTATAGTAGTTATTTATGTACCTCATCCCTATTCCAGCACTCCGTTTAAGAAAGTGCTAGATTGCTGTTCGTATGTTTTTTGTTTTTTTTAATAGACTTGTGGATGCATGGTTATTCTCTTCTTGTGTCACACCCTGGGGAGAATGATGCCAGAGGCTGGATTTAGAGACATATGGCAGGCCAAATGGCCACTGTCCAGGTAGTGTTCATGTGCCTATTCCACCTACCTCTGGCCGATATCGGCAAAATACCACCCATAATTGTTTCTTGTAATAGGGCCTTAAGACTCAGCAGCCATCTCTTTATTATCTAAGACAGGATTACAATAAAAGGTAACTAAACTTTATTATAAATCTGGAGGGAGAGCACACAGGATCGCAAAATTCACAATGGCTGATGGCCACAGCTCACCTACCCATCTCCATATGTATTTAGAGAAAGAATAATAATAATAATAATAATAATAATAATAAATCTTCAATTAGAAACTGAAGAGAAACTGAAGAAAAGCATATATATCAGTATCAGGGAATCATGATATTTTCAGTATAAATGACTTTATGTTGTATACAATTGTGAATGGCATTATTAGCTAGATAATCTTTCTCAAAGCATCACATTTGCTAAAATGTCATCTTGACACAGAAACATACACGCATATATTAGATTACTCTGATCCTTGTCTTTTGTCAAATTCCATTATTATAACATTAAAATTAAGATTTTTTTTTTAAAAAAAAGGTTGGTTCTATTACACAGCTAGAAGCTGAGCTAAAAATGGGGAGATTCAACTGCTGTGGCTGCTGGAGAGTATGATGGCAGGGGGATACTCAGTGTCCCTCCAGTGCCCTGTGTCCCTCAGTGTCCCCCTGCCATCATCCTCTCCAGCAGCCACAGCCCGCACAGCTCTGGGAGTCGGGTCGTGACATCACCATTTTATCCAGGATGTGAAGCCTTGATGCAGCAGTAAGTGCAGGGAAAAAAGCGCTTTATGTGCATTTCCCGTAATAAGTGTATATTGGTGATTTGTATAACTTTTGGGGGGCAATACATACTTTAATAAAAATTTTCGCCGGACTTCTCCTTTAAGGTTAAGCAGAAATGTTTTCCCATTCGCCATAGTAACAGTTGATTGTGTTTTCTTGTTCATCTCACTCATTCTTAAACCTCAAATCGTCATACATTTTTGATGGCATTGTATCTTCTCCCTACAAACACCACTCTCTAAATCTCTAGGACAATTAATATTCCTCCATTTTGCTCTATTGTCTCTGTTCCCACAGAGAAACCTTGAGATTATTTAAATCTGCAATGGTTGATTAAGAAAACCTAATTAAAATGATGATCCCTTTCGTAGTTTTCAATGAGCTGAAGCTGCAGGTGGGGCAGGTACATTACTCTGGGACTTTGCATCCAGGACTGTCAGGCTGGGTCCAAACATAGCGGTAGTGTGCTTTGCAGCAACCCTGCAAATGCTTTACTGCAAACTGCTGCAATGTTGTGATGCGGTTACTGGAGTTCCACTTATAAAGACCTCTTGGCCGATAACCATAGAAAATCATACTGGAAGATTGGAATATATGCAGTTTTGCTATGTTGAAGATATGTGGTGGCTTATATCACAGTGTAAACCCACCTTCGGTATGTAGCAGCCCGAAGTAAACAAATGCATGAGTAATAGAAATTTCACACATAGCCTTTTGCGTTGGTTTTTCATTCAGTTTTGAAGTCAGAAGTGGGCTGTCTCAAAAATGTATAAAAATGTCAGAGAAAGCAGTGTGCTAACCTCCTTAAGCAAGTCTAACAATAGATTGCTATTTTATCATGTAGCTGCTATACTGTCCTATTATATATTTTATTATCTATTTAAGTTGTGTGCTATGCAGATAAACTTTCAGGAATATTGTTGACTTGAGAGCAACATATGCAGGGCTGGCTCCAGGTTTTTGTGGGCCGTTGGGCGACAGAGCCTCAGTGGGCCCCTTTGTGTAGCAAATCATGTGGGATGATGGTGGTGTGTATAGTGAGGATGATGGTGGTTGTGGTCGTGGTTAGTAGTGAGTCATGGGGAGGTTAGTACTGCAGGAAATATAGACTGTCAGATTCCCAAACAACCCATACCCCTTCCAGCAGTATGATCCGCCAGCTCAGGCAGCCAAGGGTTCCCTCAGAAACATGCCTGCAACTAGACGAATGTATATTGAGCCTGGGCCTCCACCGTTGGGTACAACTACTAGTACCATCATACTGACCATATCCAGTGTACATGGAAGAAGTATAATCCCATACATAGTACCAACATACTGACAATATCCAGTATACAAGGAACAAGAAAAATCCAATGCATAATACCATAATACTGATCATATCTCTTATAAAAGCAACTACATATTACATACATAGTACCATCATACTGAACAAATTCAGTACGCTAAGATAAACAATATAAAAAAGCCAACTGATAACACTGCACCATTACCAGATATTACCATCACATAATAACTACATGCTACCATTATAGTCTTGCTAAATAAACCTAAAGGTAAAACAGTGGTACCTTGGTTTAAGAGGGTTTTGGTTTAAGAGGGTTTTGGTTTAAGAGCTCACAGTTTTTCAAAATTGTGACTTGGTTTAAGAGCATTGCTTTGGTTTATGAGCTCCCAGTACTGGGTGGGAGCGTGAGTGGGGGAGGGGCATGGTCTGCATAGCGGGGTCTACAGCTCTGTACTCTGACCCAGAATGTCTCCCTCACCTTCCAAATCATAGCAGATCCACTTCAGGCTGGGGCTTGCATCAGGGGACAGGACTGTGGAGGTAATCTCTCCATAGCTGTAACCCCCCTCTCTCCCCGGACAGAGAGTGCTGCATGTATGTGCTAGTGTTGCACGATGCACCGAAACCACCCAATTCAGTACCACATAAAAACATGGTACTAAATAAAACTACAGATCACAGCGCAAAAAATGCCCCCTCACCCCCCAGCCAGACAGGCGGAGAGATAAAAAAAAAAAAGTGAGTCAGAGTTAGGCAAGTTTTTATTTATTTTAAATAATGGGGACTTTATTTTTAAAGTAATAAAATTAGGGGAACATAAATTGGTTCATACTGACCTGAACCTGCGGGTGGGGGGGAGGGGGGGTGTCATTTCTATTCTTGTGTTTTTTTGTTTCTTAAATATAATTTATTAAGTATCGAATTGGTATCGAGCATTGAAAAAAAAAGTTGGTATTATTGGTATCGAACTCAAAAATCTGGTATCGTGACATCACTAGTATGTGCCCACATATGTCCTGCTCATTCCTTCATGCTCCCTGCAGTCTCTGTTAGCCCTTGTGTTTCCCATCCTCTCTCTCCATTACTGTACAGTAATTTATAATATCATATATTCTGCTGTTTCTTAATGTTTGCTTCATCTGTTTTACATGTTATTCAGAATAATAAATCATTATTTGTGGGGTGTTAAACAAATTGTCTGCATTTCTATGATTTCTTATGGGAAAATTTGCTTTGGTTTAGGAATGGATTTGGATTACAAGCGGAACGAATTATGCTTGTAATCCAAGGCACCACTGTATTACCAATAACATTATACAGGGAGCACATAATACCGCAATGCCATGACCACATATTACCACCACATAATGACTAATACCATCATACTGTATACAAAACCCTATATACAGACCATTTATATCTCTATACGTTGAGCATAATACAGCACAGTTACAGTACATCCAGTGACTCACAAGGATAGGTCATCAATACATTTTGGGCAAAAAGACCCTTTAGACTGGTCGCACACACGAGTTTGTTTTTGTTTGTTTTTTAAACTGTGGCTATGATCACACAACGTCTTTTCATCTCCGTTTAAAATTACGTCTGTCATTTTGAGTCTAAAATAACGGACGTTATTTAGCAGCCTGACCTCCCCTTAGTGCACTGACAGGTGTTCGTACATTATACTAGTTTGGAATTGCTATTTGGACTTGTGGCTTAATTGAAAAGTCCATTGAATTTAATAGTAAAAACGGAGACAGAACGGTGACAAAAGGAAGACTGTGTGTGAACTACAAATAAAAAACGTCTGCTGTTTGCAAAAGACGTCTGAAAATAATGATCATGTTCATTATTTTGACGCCCGCGGCAAAAACGTCCGTTATTCAATGTGCTGTGTGCATTCAACGTCTGTATTTCCATTGACTTCAATGCATTGCATTGCAGTCAGTTAAATCTCGGCAAAAACAGACGTTATTTTAAATATGAAAATCTGCTGCTGCTGTAGTTTATGAGCCAAAGTCAAAAGTGAATCAAGCAGGAAACAGAATAATAAATATTTCCTTTATAATTCGCATTCCATTTGAAACCACTATTCGTTTAGGCTAGAGAACTGCAATGGCAAAAAAAAACCTGTCATGTGTCGGCAGCCTTAAGAATATGTAGTCATTTAATTGAATATTGGGTTTCCTACTGTGTTTCCCTGAAAATAGGACCGTGTCTTATATTAATTTTTGCTCCCAAAGATGCGATAAGTCTTATTATCAGGGACTGTCCTATTTTTCCATGAAGAAGAATTCACATGTCACATGCTCAGCAGAGACAGTGTGTACGGTATGATAACTTCTGGCCACCAGGGGGAGCTCACCACAGCACACTTGTACAGCACAGCAGGGACAGCGTATGGTATGGCGGCAGGCAACGGGATAACGGCAGACTATGTGCAGCTCCACATCTGACGGTAGGTGACAATGGGAATGGCGGCAGGTGACTGGCCACTTGATGCCTTGCCTGCACATTTACAAGTGACAGCCGGGAAAGACAACATCAGAGCTGGTGGCAGGTGACGATCTCCTGCATGCAGCTGCTCTGCAATGGACAGTGAAGGTAGGGGACAACTGCAGCAGGCTAAAAAGAATGCACAGCTGCATGCCCTGGTGTTCTGTTTTGTGGGCATGCTTCCAAACAAAACATTGCTAGGTTTTACTTTTGAGGGGGGGCTTATTTTTAGCGAAACACCTACTACTTATTGTCAGGAGATGTCTTATTTTCAGGGAAACTGGGTATTAGCAATAGAAGATTTTCAAAAAAATAAACAAATAAAATGAGCCCAAAGGTATAACAAGATGGGTTATTAGCATAAATAAAGAATGGCATTGTTGTATATGAATATATGCACAATGAACATTTACTTTTGTTAATATTTGTAACTACCAGGTTTTTGTGTACAGTTTACTTCAAATGGCAAAAAAAAGGCAGATTTACATTTCATAAGCACCATACTTGTCTTTGAGAAAGAGCAGCACATGCCATGCTATATAGAAAAGGGACAATATTGGAAAAAATACAGAGAGACTTCCTTTTATATTGACGCATTGAAGCACCTGCTGTGGGTTTATTGATGTGTTTGCTTTAAAATGCTTATACCCACCGTTCACAGTTCATGCAAAAATGATATAGAAATGAGAAAAAGGCTTTACAGCTACAGTATCAAGAAGAAAGGCAGCAGACATGCTCTTCTATCTGGCCTTATGTAATTTCACTACAACTAGTATGCTGCATATAAGACAAGTAACCCATTATGTACTGAGCTATTTTTGGTCAAGGGATTATCGGAAGACTAAATAATATGTTTTTGTTATTGTACATTGCTGTTGTATATGTTGCAAATTGCTGCTATATACATGTCTTAGCAAGCCCTGCTCTTCTTTACCTAATTTGTGCAGCACCAGGGGACAGAACTCGGTTCTAGAGCAATGATTCTTATTGGTTGTCCTGCACAAAAGTAGGAATCCCTCTGCTGGTTAGTACAATCTGAGCATGTGTGACCACTACCACAGAACTTATTAGGTGGGCATTGTGAGAGGGAATCAGGCTCACCTAGTTCTGCTAAAACTCATAAGGAATGCTGATGTTATGGAAAAACGGTGCAAGTACAATACACCACATTTATTACATTAATGTCTCACATTTGGAAGTAAAGTAACATATATGGGTGGCAGATACTGTATGTGACAGTTGTTTGCACCAAACAAATGCAGCTAGACCCGTTTTTAAGATGCTCCTAAATATATCCATAAATGGTTGCAAACATGTTGTACAGATAACATGACTTCTATGTACTACTTTCCTACTGTCTCTATAATTGATAAAAAAAAAAAAATCACCATTTGTAAACATATCATTAACCAATAACATTCTACAGTAAACTTTCACCCGGTTGCTCACTATTACCTCCAGCATTAAATCTGCTCATGTGTCTCTCTTGTCTTACTGTTTCTCACCTTCACCTTAAGCCCTTCTCTTCTCCTCCCTCCCACCTGCCCCGGGGCCTGTGAGCATGCTCTGTTCCAAGGCTACAGGAGATATTAATATTTCATGGCCCACGCTGTGCAGTGCTTTCCTGCTGGAGACCCACTAAGCGCATGAATAATTTTATAAGAATGGAGTGCAGGATCCAGCCTCAGCCCAGTGGGAATAGTCAGGCACGCTTCTGAGACTGAGACCAGCCAGCAGCATGAAGACAAAGGACCTTTTATATTTGCAGCATGACAACAAATTGCATGAAATAACCAAAGGACCTGTGTTCTTCCACAGTTTTTGACTCTTTCAGATACAGGAGGGGATTTCTCTTTTTCTGAGTGTCATGTTTTATTACAGAAGGAATCACTCTCTATATCTCATAACAATTATATTTTTACATGCTCGTAGTGCGTAGTTCAGACTTTTATTATATCTTTTAGGTAAAAATAGACCAAATTGGTGCGTTCCAACATTTGTACTAAATGAGACTCACAAATATTTAAAATTCTATTTCTTATTCGTTAATGTGCATTTTGTTTTTTTGTTAAAAAGTGCAATTCATGTCCTTGGGCAATGTCTAGTATTAGAACTAAGTTCCTTCTAGTTGTTCATTCTTGCACAAAGGGTACCTATCTCTAAAAAAAGAGAAAAAAAAAACAAAATAGGCAGTGAATAGTGGGCACTGCATGCTGACACCCACAGCATTTGCTAAAACAAGCTGTTCCCATTCATGTCCCGTGTATGAAATGTTTACTGCCTGGTGCCACTAAGTGTTTTTAGCTTCCTGTCCTTGATAGCTCCTTAGCGTAATTTTTCCATGTGTTTGCTCATTTTGGTTGGACAGTATTGATGTATTTATTCCAGGATATAAACTTGCTTTGGCCTGCAATATTTGGGATCCAGTGGTTTAGTATTGACCTGGTTTCTGTCTTGACCTAGTGGCTTTGTTTTCAGTAATGGGAATGACTATGGCGGTATGTTGCAATGGTGATGCAATACATGTTATGATGGTAATAAAATGACATCACAGCCACAGTGGTACAAAAGAGGTCACCGATACCTGGGGTTCCACTTGTTCAGGAGTAGAAAGGTCACAGATGTTACAGGTGTTTGGAGTGGAGCCCATTTTGTATGACAAAAGATGTAAAATAGAGGGGCTGCACTATAGAAGTTAAAGGAGTTATCCAGCGCTACAAAAACATGGCCACTTTTCCCCCTACTGTTGTCTCCAGTTCAGGTGCGGTTTGCAATTAAGCTCCATTTACTTCAATGGAACTGAGTTTCAAAACCCCACCCAAACTGGAGACAACAGTAGGGGGAAAGTGGCCATGTTTTTGTAGTGCTGGATAACCCCTTTAATCCCATAGGAGTGCTCTGTTTACCAAGGTCCTGCCTGGTGGTGTAAGCAAGGCCCCTGGAATGTTAGTAGTACAGTGAAAAATCAATAGACAACTTTATTTGAACTTTATCCATGTAGTGAGGGCACATTGACATACTGGTATGTATCACAGTTTTAAAGGTATTTTTTTTAAATACAGTATTTAATGTTTTACTTGTTGCATGGGTCATTTTATACACGCTTGGGATTTATATTAAAATGCATTCTTTACAATACAGTACATTATACAATTATACAGCTGCATACACAAACACATATTCCACTAACACAGACATATACACACACACACATACACGTGCATACCACATATACTCACCCACACACAGAATTGTGGCAGCAGCTCTGGTGCGGGGGGGGGGCGGTCTAAAGGTGGAGGTCTACCAGTAGCTGTCTAGCAGAGAAGCACAGACACAGCGTCTGACCCTCTCCCTCACCACTCTCTTGGGGGCAGAGGCTGGGCGCTACTAGAGTATTGTGCTATAAGAGGCACTGTGCTGTATGAACCACCGCCGACCTTCTGTAACACGCTGTTGGGCTGGAGGGGAAGGGTGCTGTTAGAGGATCGAGTTGCCTGTTTTTAGGGGAGGGAAGGGGGAGCTCTAGAGTGCCCCTGGAGGATCATGCTGTCAGTTGCCTGGGGTATAGCTACTGGAGGATCTGTCAATGCCCTAGTGCTGTCAGTCTGTCGGTGCCCAGTGCCTGCACACACACCCCGCCCCACAGGCCCCATAACAGCTACACGGCCTGCCTCCGTGGTAGCTACGTCATTGATACCTTGCATTGTTTGGAATATTTTTTTAACAAGGCTGCCCAGAAGTCCTCTTGTTAGGAACCGGACAGCAGGACAAGACAAGACAGTGAGCCCTAAGCTCAGCCCCGCCCACTGTCCTCTACCTACTTGCCACAATCCGCCCTAAGATGGCGGTGAGCAACTGGGCGGCAGTCCCTGCACTGGCTAGGTGGGACACAAAGACAAGACAGACAGACAAAACACAATGAAGAATAGTCGACAGTCCGGGTCACAACAATCGGGCAACAAAAGTACAAAATCACAATCCAATAAGCAGAGTCAAAAAACAAGCAATATGGTCAGGGGCAGGCGGCTAGCAAGGAAGGTCAGAACACAAGGCAGAAGGGTCAGAGAAACGACAGATAATAGCAAAAACTCAAGCAGGCAGAGACTAAGTCAATAACCAGCAATGATATCCCAGACTGAGGAAGTTATATAGGAGGTCAGGGTTCTGATCCAGAACATCATTGGACCATCCCCCTGATCTCCAAGCACAGACACCTGAGAACAAAACAGATCCGCTGGCAGGAAGACCTGTCAGTCACAGCAGAACCAAAACACAGATTAACCCAGACATGGCCAGACAGAACTCAGCAGGTGAAGTCGGGTGTGTCTCTCAAGGTGAGCAAATACCACACACTACAAAACAAAACACAGAAACAGAATGCAAGAAAATCAGCGCCTTCTCGGCCGCACAGCATGAGCCGAGGGGCGCATAATGCTCCGCAAAGATACAGTCCTGACACCTCTTTAACTAAAGATATGCAGTCATTGCCTCCAACCCAAAGTATAAAGAGTGTTAGACCTAGAGGGTTACTTCCTCTTTAGTAGAAAGTTCTAGGGAATTCTAGCAGAATAAACACATTTAACACATACTGGTGAGCTATCCACAAGATAACAGTCACCCCCCCCCCCCCGCCACTGATCAGCTGATCTGTGCCTGCACTACACTTCACACTACACAATGGCCCAGAAGCAGTTGTCCATCCATAATCATTTTTTGTGGTCATTATTAGAAAAGGCAGCCGCCTTTTGCCATTAAATGATCTATTCCCGTAGTGGGCCACAACGGAAAACACAATAGTCACTGGTGGTGTGTCAATAGCAATCAATAAATATTGCTCCAAGGAAACAGTCCATTTCCACTGTAGTCAGTATCATCATACATACACAAGTTTTTTAACTAAAGAACAGCCATCATTTTGAGGCCAAATACTGGCAGTTATTTCATAAAGACAGACGATATTTGTATATTCACAACCATAAAATACTGAAATAATGCTTGTTCCTTGGTCTCAAAATGACGGGCGTCCAAAAAGGTGGCTGTCAAACAGCCAAAAATAGACAGTGTAAACATAGCCTTAATTTGTTCTGTACTTGAATAATAAATTGAATCTCTACTGCAGGACAGTCCCCCCCACATCACCAGTACCATCAAGACATGTCCGGTGCCAGGGTCTGCCTGTCTCCTGGTGCCAGTATTCGGGCTAAAAACAACTTTTATTGTGGCGGAGCAGTGCGGTGTCCCCCTTCTTCTTTTGGCACCCCCCTGGGCTGGATCTTCAGCACGCTGAAGTTAAAGATCTAGCCCAGGGGTATGATGAAAAAGAAGAAAGGCAGTAAGAGAGGCGCTACAACCCTAGGGCACAGATGCTCTAGGCCCCCCCTCATTGACACCATGCTGCGCCGTCAGAATAAAAGTTATTTATAGCCTGAATGCCGGCCTCAGGAGAAAGACAGACCCTGGGACTGGACATGCCTTAAATAGTACCAGTGGTTTAGCTTTAAGAAAAATTACCAATTTGTGGTTTATGATAAAAATAAGTAAGAGTCACAATTCAGAACCTTAATTATCTTCATTTCAGAAAGTTCAAGAGTGTGGTCTATTTCCAACCTAGAGTTTAACAGACATGAGGTTTCTATTTAGTTAACTTTTTCCATACTGCATAACAATTTTTACCTTATGGGTATTTAAAATTTGAAAAACAAAACAAAACACACAACACATAATTTCTAATGAAGACTAAGGAGGTGGCATTCATGTGCCTTTGATTGCAGCATAAAAGCTGTACATCCTGTTTTCCACTTCACATGGTCTTTGGCTCACATATATAGTACCATCACAAGCATTTTTAACCTGTCATATTTTTTCATTTTTTTACCCCTCAACTCTAGCTGCATTATGATTCCTATATTATTTTAGAGTTACATTGTAGTTTAGAAAAAAAAATAAAGTTTGTACTTTCTGTGTGTGTGTGGGGGGGGGTGTACATAATTTAAAATTTTAAAATAGTTTTTCAATCACTAAAAGTTTTGTGAAAGTTTCATGCAGTATGACCTCTCGTGTACTAATGTGCTGCCTGTAGCACAAGTCAGTGTCACAGTGCAGTCACTTGACTATGTTCCTGGAGTTTATCTTCTGTTTGTGTGATGTCCTATAATTTGAATATGTGATATTTCCCCTCCCCGTGAAGTATGCGACTTCCACTTCTCCTTGGCTTTTTTCCTCCCCCGTCTCTGGACGACTTTTTTATGCTGGGCAGGAGTCAGCAGACGATGTAGAGCCTAAGTAAGCAGCGTGTTAGTGTGTAGTCTTTGAAGACAATAAGTTACTGATGCAAAACCTAAAACCTCGTAATAGAGGGGCGTGCAGGCGATTGTAAATAAACAGTATCCATGAGAAACAGGAGGCATCATAGGAGCCATAGGCCTTTACATCTCACCCACAGCCCTGGAAGCATGAAAACAACTGTGCTGAGATGGGCAAGACGATGAAAATGAAAATCAGCCAGAACACATAAAGTGAATAATATTGATTATGTCATAGATGTGACATCTATTGAGGGGTGAGATATATTAACTAGCAGGTGAAAAATAAGTTCTTAAAGTTAAATTGTCAGAAGAAGGACAAATGGGCAGGTGTAAGGTTCTGTGGGACATGGCTATTGTAAGCACCCTGCCACACAGCAAAATTTGTTAAGGAAAATGACAAAGTTCAAGGCGTTGACTTGGACTTCATATTGTCCAGATCTGATTCCAAACATGCATCTGTGGCATGTACCATAAACCGCACTATAAAAGAAGAAACACTATACAGTGCACATAGCATGATACTGCAAGGATGTGGAAGTGATCATGAAAAGGCTTAACACTGATAGCCGCGGTTGTGCTATGAGCTTGACACTGTCAATGGCTTGCACATAAGTTATAGCAACTGTAGCCACCTCCTGCACTTGCACAACACCAGAAGATCTGGTACAGAGATCAGGAGAAGTTTAGCACTCTGGAGGCCCAATAGTGCAGAAGTACCGCATCAAGAATTATGGGAGTCGTTGTACACATAATGGCAAGACTTTCTTTCACAGACAATGTGTCCCTCAAAACATGTCATCTGTCAAATAAACTTTTGCTGTTACATATTCAACGACTTCTATCGCTCTCGATGCAGTAACCGGCAATTGCCGTTCATCTGCCGCTAACATCTTGGTGCCAGATAGCACAGAATGCTTTCAGAGGAACACAGGTGAGAGCTTGGCGGCACATGGGGAACCTACATAATATTAGGTTTTGATGTTATGGTTGTATAGGTACCTATCTGTAGTTCCTGGAAACCTTTGAAAACCCCATTAAGGCTATGTTCCCACTATGTAAAAATGATGGCCCTCTTACCACTCATTTTAGCCCAAATAATATTCATGTCTTTTTAACGGCCACCCGAAAAGCCAGGAGCAAAATCCTGCTATGTGAACATAGCCTCATGCTGGATCTTTTAAATATTGGATGATTCTACCGCTTCTCTTTTCATTAAAAATAGAACTTTTGAAAAGGTGTGATCCCAGTTAGGATTTTTTTCATTTGCATTTTTTTTTTTTTTTTGTGAACATAGCCTTAGTGTGTGTTTTGAGATTAACCCCCTAAAGAACAGGCCTGTTTAGGCTTTATTTTTTTCCTGAGATTTTTTTTTCTTGACATATTGTACTTCATCTTAGTGATAAATTTGGGGTGATACATTCAGGATTTTTTTGCTGAAAAAAACTTCTCTATCTGTAAGATGAATAGTAATTCCACATAATTTAGTTAATTAATTTACATCAGAATTTTTTAAGGGTTAGATTTGAAGGGCCTGTTTGTTAGAACTCCTGCCCCTCACCCCATTTAAAAAGTTCACCCCTCAGAGTATTTAAAAATAACACAAAGGACATTTATAAACCCTATAGTTGTTTAGGTGTTTCACAGAAATCATAGCAAAGTTGAGGCAGAAAAAAAGACACTTGGGAAAGAAATGCATCTCAATATTTATTCTCCTAATTAGCATATAAGGCCAGTTTTCCCCAGTTAAGAAACCTTAAAGTGCCACTCTCGTTATAACTTTAAAAATCTTTAAATCAACATTACATGTGCTATGAGGCTATGTTCACACTGCGTATGATTCCGTCCGTAGACCGTACATGTGCGGCTGAAACTACGGGCGAGGGAAAAATAGACATGCGGCCGGATGCGTACGAACCGCGAACATACGCCCGTAGTAGAGTTATGCTTCCCTAGCTTGTTTCGAAGCGATCTGAGGCAGGTCATTTACTTGGAAATCTTCGCCCAGCCCCGTAAACCACACAGAACCTTTTGGATCGAAAAATCAAGTTCAATTTGGCTGAAATAAGTACTTTCCGTCCTCAAACAATGGTCCGGCCGTAAGCTCATACATAGTGTGCGCTGTGCGGGCGTATATCGTATACTTTCAAGCGAACGCATCAACCTCAAAACTACGTGCGTATATTCGTTGTATAAACACAGGAAGTGTCATGTTTTCCATGATAACTAATGATAATAATAATGAAGGTAAATTGTAAACTTGCTTCATATCACATCTACTGTTGATTTACATTTTGAAAGTTGTAATGACAGTGACACTTTGAAGGCATAGATTGGGGGACATTTATGAAAAGGCGAAAAGAATTTTAGGCACAGATGGGGCTGTTTGGCGTAAAAATATTTGCAAAGAGTATTTTTGTGAATATTTTTTTCGCATCTTCCCCATCTGCGCCACCTTCGCCAGTGCGGCAGAGCGGGGGGGGGGGGGGGGCGTTACGATGGGTGTGGCAGCAAGCAGAGGGGGCACGGCCTCTGCGTGTGCCGCATTTATCACTTTTCCGGCTGAGAAATTACACTGAAACTCCGAGCTGGCCTAGGTTTAAAAATTATTGCAAAAAATCCCCTGAGTTCCGGAGCTGCGGGGACATTTGTAAGCCCGGCGTAAAAAAACGCCGGATTTCATAAATGTCCCCCCATATCTTTAAAAATAAAAGTACACATTTTTAAAAGCATCGTAAGGAGGTCCTGTGAGAAAATCAAGGTGTTGTAAACACATTCAAAGTTTTAAAGAGCCTAATAAATGTAAAAGAGAAATGGAAACATTTGTTTGAATTGAGTTTTCTAATTCAAGCAGAAAAAAATCTATTGCAACATTTACATTTGTATTCATATTAGTTACAGAATCTTAAAAAATTAGCATCTGTTTAGAACAAAATGTGATAATAGAAGTGCTCACTAATTTTTGGCATTAACCTGTAGAACTGAATTTTTCAACACTTCGCTCGGCTGTATTAGGCTATGTTCACACTACGTAAAAGTACCGCCGTTGTTGCCATCGGCAGTGGGATCCCGGCCGGAGCATATACACATAGGGGGAGATTTATCAAAGGGTGTAAAATTTAGACTGGTGCAAACTACCCACAGCAACCAATCACAGCTCAGCTTTAGGCAGTGCTGAATGGAAAGCTGAACTGTGATTGGTTGCTGTGGGCAGTTTGCACCAGTCTAAATTTTACACCCTTTGATAAATCTCCCCCATAGTATACGCTCCGGACGGGATCCCATACGGCGGCACAAAAAACTAACATGTCAGTTTTCTGCGGTAGCAATTCAGTGAATTGCGGCTGCACAAAGACCTGTCAGTTCACACAATGAAGCGAGCGGCTCCGGGTGCTTACTTAATTGTGTGTTGTGAGGAGTTCTGATACAGGTGCATGTTGATGCGCCCACATTAGAAAGCTAGAGTCGGAAAGATCATCCGGCCGGCTCCAGTACCGGCCGGGATGATCTTTCCAGAGACCAGCTGTTCTGTGACCGGGCCGGGTCACGGAACGGCCGGTTCGATACATAGTCCAAACATAGCCTTAATAAGGATTTCTACAAAAAATAAATCAGACATTTTATATATTATATATCGTAAGCCGGTGGTAACTAATTATATATTTTTGCATTTGCAAAAATTTTGGTATTTTCCTATCCCAGCAGCATTTTTTCAAAAGTCACAGTAGGAATGCAGCAATATTGGTTGTCACCTTAGCTTCTTAAAAGCTGATGGTAAAACTATCCCTTTCTTATTGATTAAACATGCTGGCTAAGTGACATTTTTAGATGGAAATGTTCTTTAGCATCTATTAACAACAAGAATTTGAATCATATTTTGACCTTTGCATCTACTGAGCAGTGATGATGAGCTGAGATTTCCCTGCATCTCCTGCTTCATCAGTGTCTATACAGAGCTTGTCCTGGTAGATTGCATTCTGGAATGTATCATCTTTACTCAAGGCAGGTTAAAGCTGTTCATGTAGTAGAAACTACCTTCCAGAACAAAGGTGTATATAGAAGAAATGAGGCATAACAGCAAAGATCGTGCTTCCTGATGTTTCATTATGGTACTTAGCAACCCTGATAGGAGGGCTTTCATAACCCCTGGACCAATTATATGCTAATGAATAGCGAGAACCTGTGTGTCAATCTCCTCAAACAGGGAACCTGCATTGTTAGCAACGCGGATGGGACAAATCAATGCCGAGTCCCCTATGTCAAAAGGTCTCCTAGTAGCCACATGATCTACTTGTATGGTAAATACACCCTTGTCCCATTGTAGTGCATTTAGGCTGTTAGGAGCTCTGAGCTGTACTACATGATGTAAATATATGTGCAAACATTCTAAGAAGGGTATGATTGCATCCTAATTGAATGTAAGACCAAACAAACAACTACCCTGCAATACTGCAGTTACTATCCATTCACACCCCACATCTGGTGTTCTTTTACAAGCAGTTCAGGCTGGTGATAGAAAATTAATTTAATCACCAGTGTAGTAATTCCTGGAAAATATCCAGAGATCACCTGAGTCTATGTAATTTCTTTGTTTTGTTTTTTCAATTGTCTCCAACCATACACATGGAATCTCAAATATTTTGATTTTGCCATGCATTCATTCTGTTGGCATTTCCTCTGGATGCTTCTCTTCTCGCAAATTCCCTGAGCAAGGCTTTAAGAGATCTGATGACTGCAGATTGTATACTGTGTTTTAGGAAACATGATAGACATTTGCTGTAACTTCCTAAACACCTATGGTTTTCTCTAGATTTGACGGTGTTGTGTAATCTAAATATTTCTTCCTACCTTCTAATGAAATGGCTTTACTACATGCACAAATGATGTATTAGTGAAAAATGTAATTTTTTGTAAATTAGTAAGTGGGCGGCCAGTCTGACTAAATTGTAGATTATAGATGCATAGATGATTGTAGATGCATAGACAGATAGAAAGAAAATTTGTTTAGGGTGCTTTCACACATACCGGATTTGCAGCGGATTTCACGCAGCATGATGAGGCTTTGGCAGTTGGCTTCGAGGTGCAATGCAAGCTAGGAGACGTAGTTTCCCAGCCAGTGTGAGCTAGGTTTGGGAGCATTTCATTTTTTAGCTCTTGGGTGGAATACACCTTTAACCCTTAGAGGACCGGGCCAATTTAAATTTTTGCATTCCGTTTTCCTCCTTGTGCTTAAAAGGCCATAGCAGTTGCATTTTTTCACCTAGAGACCCACATAAGCCCTTATTTTTTGCACCAAAAGCAGAAAAAATTAGATGTGTGGTGAAATTGAAAAAAAAAAGAAATTATTTCTTTTTATTTGTTTTTTGTTTTTGTTTTTATGCCGTTTACCCTGGGGTAAAACTGACTTGTTATATATGTTCCTCAAGTCGTTATAATTACAACGATATGTAACATGTATAACTTTTATTTTATTTGATGGCTTGTAAAAAATTCAAACCATTGTTAACAAATATATGTTCCTTAAAATCGCTCTATTCCCAGGCTTATAGCGCTTTTATCCTTTGGTCTATGGGGCTGTGTGAGGTGTCTTTTTTTGGGACCATGATGTGTTCTTTCTATCTGTACCTTAATTGCACATATGCGACTTTTTGATCGCTTTTTATTACAAGTTTTCTGGATTTGATGGCACCAAAAATGCCATCAAAATGCCTTTGGGATTTTTTGGCGCTTACACCATTTACCGTGCAAGATCAGGAATATGATAAATTAATATTTTGGGCAATTACGCACGCGGTGATACCAAACATGTTTATTTATTTACTTTTATTTATCACTTGAGAAAAGGGGGGTGGTTCAAACCAAAAGCAATAGAGTTGGGATTAGCGCCATTACAGCGCAGATCTCTGCTCCGTGACAACCACGTGCGGGGGGGGGGGGGGGGCGATCCCCCCCACTAGATACCAGGGAGTGAGGAAATCTAGTATTCAGATGCAGTTGTCAACTTTGACAGCTGCAACTGAATACTTAATTAGCAGGCACGGCGATCGGACCGTGCCCACTAACAGCCGCTGTCCCGGGCTACAGGCGGCACCCGGGGCCGAGCGGCCCCGCTCTGAACTCCCCTAGCGACCCCTGGACGTACGGGTATGCCTAGGGTCGTCTAGGGGTTAAAAGCTTTAAGGAGAACTGATGTTGAATCCATCTCGGGACATTGCTTTCTACCTGTTGGTGCATCAAGTAAACGTTTACAAGAAAATGAATAGGGGACCTTAAGCTGTATACTTTGCCCAAAATATTCCTATTATAACCTTATAATCCACACTATGTTCATTTCTCTGTCATCTCTGGTTCCCATTATCACTAATCTTGCAGCTCCGATATTTATGATGTATCACATAGAATGCAAAATTAATGACACATGGGCGCTTAAAAGGCACCAAGTAGGCAAACACTATCTCATCTTCTCCTCTAGTGGCAGTCCCCAAGTAGACAGACACCACCTTATCTTCTCCTCTAGTGGCAGTCCCCAAGTCAGCAGACACCATCTAACCTTCTCTTGTAGTCTTGTAGTCTTGGCTGCCACTTCTACATCGACAGAATTAGTAAGCACCATTAGGTGTAATTAGATGTCCAGATGTGGCAGGGTCCACAGGTCTCTGTTATGCACCCTTTAGGCAGTTCAGCCCTATGTCATGTAGGCTCAATTGGTCAAGTATTTAAAATTGTGCGATTTTGACCACATATAACGTTTAAGAAAAGTGCTTGGTCATTACACCAAGTATGTGGCAGTAAAACTGCCTATCGTTATGGTGGGGTTAGATTTGTTGGGGTTTAGTGTGTTAAGAACACACTAATACTGTGATTGCTATGGCCGTTTTTTAATAAAGGATCATGTTTAGTGACTATTTTATGCAGAGACTCTGATGGACTAGACTACTTGCTATGTGCTTGAGGACACTGTGTCAAGTGACTCTTGAAAGTTTAAGAGGTACTCTGAATCATAATAGCTGTTGATTACGAGTACTGTTTACAAGTACCTTATCAAGGAGGGAAAAGGTGCAACCCTGGCATACACCAAAGAAATAGGACAGATTCATCCCTTTCCAGTGTCGTATGCCAGCCATATACCCCGCTTAACTGATGGATGGGCAGAGGTGTGTGGCAAGGTGGGGAGGAGGCTTCCTCTCCCACCAGGTATATCATGATTTACACCTGTTGGCTGATTTCTACTACACCTTGCCAACACCAAGGGCCTCCTTGAGATCGATCACCTGACAGATGACTCACAGGAGAGCTGTGGACAATGAGTCATTGTACACCAGTAATCCACCTAGTTCACAGCTCTCCTGGGTGACATATATAGGAGCTGAGAAAGTGTGATGTCGGCCAAAAGGCATCATGAATAACTCGAATAACTCGTATGAACTTTTAAAAAATTTAAGTAGTTCCTGAACCAAACTTTTTGCAAATTTCTTAATGAATTTTGGTTGGGAAAGTTTGGTTCACTCATCTCTATACATAAACCTTTTATTACTGGGGAATTGAAAATTATACCACAAATTTCTTTAAAAAAAAAATTAAATATAAAAGCATAAATGATATTTTGTAGAAAAAGTTGTAAAAAAAATTGTAGCTTAATGTAATTGTGGGATACTGAGAACAGTTACTTGTTACAGAGAAACAAGTAAAGTGTTATTTGGCCAGGAATCACCCCTCCCGGCTGCCAGCATGTACTACAGCGGGCCAGTCACATCTGGACACCATTACTGCAGCCGACAGGCTGGAAGGACGGGCAGGAGGTTGTGCAGAAGCCAGCAACTGTGCTCCTGATCATCCCCGCTGGCTTTTCTTGCTCCATGCGTGTCAACCATTTCAGAGTGTGGAGTCATGCCAGGATAACCTCACTGTTGGAAGCTAGGCCTTAAAGTAAAACCTGGCTTTGTTCAACTTCTAAGAACGCACAAAGCTTTTTGGACACAGTTCTTGTAGACTGCTCTCAGGGCTTACTTGTAGAAGCATATGAAAATGCGTTATTTTCACTTGATATAACTGGAAGGAATTCCATGTAGACATATTTTATTAGGAGGATGTTGGACTTGGCTGAAAACTTTATTTTTTCTTTTTAGATATATTACTTATTATCACTCTATGTACCAGTTGCATGTAAAATACAATAAATATATATAGTATACTGTAGAATGAGTTGCATATATTTGTTGTTTAATTGTTTTAAGGAGTTTTGGAAGCACTTAGGAAATCTTTGTAAATCTCTCAAAAAGTCCCACTTTTTGTCATACCAATGTTATATCTATATTAAGAAACAGAAAATGGATGCAAACAGGAAATTATATACACTACTCCTATAGTCTGTATTGAATTTCATTAATTCATCACATTTTGTCTCTCTGGGAATGCCCTAGTGGTGCTTAATGGATTGCTTCCTCATTGGGCAAGGGCTTTGATGCATTTGACTTGCTTATGTGCAAAGTTGGGCTACTGCCTGGTTAATCAATGACCAAACAGTCAATAGGAAAGCCTACATGATGCAAGTCTTGGTATGTGGTTAACATTTGTACATTGTGTGTCTCCATGCTGGGGTCCCCTGTTTGCTGTATGTAACCAAAACTGAAAGGGGCTATATTGATCTGTTTCCATGTGAGATGTATTTGGTTAACTGTCTTAATGCTATGATCATGGCCGTATAAACAGCTGCTGCTGCCCTAGGTGCTTAACCTGAAGACCCCCCATCTTCACTCACCAATTAGCATCATGATTTTCTAGTTTCTGAACATCATATTGATATCTGATCAGTCTTAGGCCGTGTTCCCACATTTACTGTACGTCACTACATGCAGCCGAAACCAGACCCTCATGCGGTAACCAATAGGCGTATGGCCGATAATCCTGGTAACAGTACATGACTACTGAGGAAGAAATGGGAGCGTAGTTTCGGCCACCTGCATTTCTCTATATGGAGAAACATTGTCTGAGTCTTTTTTCTCATGTTTTTAACTGATTGAAACATAAACAAATTTCCACATTAAATTAATGATTACAGCCGTCTGCATATTGTCTGAGTGAATTCTCACCACAGGATTGGTAGATTAGTAGGTAATAGTGCCAGGTGTCACACCTACCACCGCCACACCAGACCTGAACAATACCGCCATACTGTGACTGGATAACACAGCCATACCAGACCTGACCAATACCACCATACCATACTACTCAAAAAGACACCAGATTTACTGGCAAGTCTGAATGGGAGGTGGGAGATTAAAAAAATAAAAACAAAAACAATGTGTTTTCCTTCCCCCCCCTGTTCCCTGGTGCTGCCCCCTACAAGATGCTGCCCTAGGTAGCGGACCACGGGTGCCTAGTAGTAAATACAGCCCTGGTTATGAGTAGATCTATCACATTAAAGCACTATATCCAACAATTTTCTTTTGGATTCACCCTTTAAACAAAATATCCTACACATGGTGCTTTTAGTTATTTTATTGGAAAAGGCAAAGAACATGCAGAGGCACAAAGAAAAAAGTGACAGACGCTACTGCATGCTCGGTATATAGCAGCACATAAAGTACATTCAGGTTCTTATTAAAGAACCATAGGGGCTCCACATGTCATCATTAACTGGGTTCACACTACGTATATTTCAGTCAGTATTGTGGTCCTCATATTGCAACCAAAACCAGGAGTGGATTAAAAATACAGAAAGGATCTGTTCACACAATGTTGAAATTGAGTAGATGGCCGCCATTTAATGGCAAATATTTGCTGTTATTTTAAAACAACGCCCGATGTATTGAAATAATGGAAGTTATTTACTGTTATATGGCGGCCACCCACTCAATTTCAACATTGTGTGAACAGATCCTTTCTGTGTTTTTAATCTACTCCTGGTTTTGGTTGCAATATGAGGACCAGAATACTGACGGAAATATACGTAGTGTGAACCCAGCCTCAGGGTGCATGCACACAGATTTGTCATGTACAAAAGACCTAACATGGCAAGAATGGTAATCCAGTAACTTACTTTCCTTTCTCTCTCTCTCTCTCTCTCTCTCTCTCTCTCTCTCTTTCTTTTTTTTCTTTCTTTACTTTCTCAAATAATAGTAATAATAAATATACTTTAAAGAGTCACTGTCGTATTTTTTTTTTTTGCAGAAATCAATAGTCCAGGCGATTTTAAGAAACTTTGTAATTGGGTTTATTAGCCAAATCTGCCATTATCTGCATGTAAAAAGCCTTTTCCCAGGTCCCCCCCTCCTTCCTCTTTTTCATCCACTCTGAAAAATCTGAAAATTGTGACTTGTTGCAGGAGACGTCCCCTGTCTGTTCTAGGGAGAGGGGAGGGGGGAGGAGGAAGGAGGGAGTTAGCCGGCAGCAGAAAGCAGATAACAGAGGATTACAGGCACGGAGCTGGGTGACAGCTGTAATCCGAGCTCAGGGAGGTCACTGGTGATGGTCAGAACAGATAACGGGTGAGGGATTTGTAGATTAACTCTTTGTTGTCCTGTTTTGGTCTTTTCTTTAGCTCTCTTCATAGGAGAACAATGAAGACAGGGGGGAGAGCTTCAAACTGCTTTTTCATGATAAAAATGCATTTTTCGGATAATAAACCCAATTACAAAGTTTCTTAAAATCGCCTGGACTATTGATTTCTGCAAAAAAAAAAATCACGACAGTGACACTTTAAGTCTTGAAGTTTGGTGACTGATTCCTAATGGTATCATATGAAACCTTTCAGTGTGCAACTTTTAAAGAGAAAGGGAAAGGATTTGGTAGTAATGCAGATATCAATGTTTAATGTGAACTTGGAGCACTGAGTACTACAAACGACCCTCCTCTACTTTATCATCCTGACTGTTGTTCTATTATTTTGGCAGCTGCTCACTTCTTGCAGGACTGTGAGATGATATAGAGGGAAGTGTTTTCTGGATTCCTGTTCCCAAAGACAGGGCATATGTCATAGCTGGGATTCTCATAGAGCTGATCAGAAACTATTCATAATAAAAGTAAATCATGCACATCAATCTTCATCACTACTGGTACTCTACTGACACTTCTATATAATCTAAACTATAACCGAACACTTATGCTCTAGGACTTACAGTACCAAGCTAGTATCAAGTATAGTTAGTAGATTGCAAGCCATAACACAAAAACTATGTCTGAGCCCTCTAGCTAAATACTGCTATATACCAATGTAAATTAACATGATGCTATCTTTTTACACCTAAAGTGAGGTATTCCCATAGTAATAGACCTTTATGTTGCATGATCTTCATAAATTTATGTCTGCATCAATTCCTTTCTAGCTACAGCTGCATCTTAGCTACTATTTTAAAAGGATTTAAAAAATGATATTTGCTAAATAGGAGAGTTGATTGTCATAAACTTGCTGCACCCCTATAATAAAAAGGGGTCAGTAGCAGAAAAGGTAAAACTCCTTTTATATAGATTGTAAGGTGTTGCGGTAAAGGCATCCTAAATATTAGAAAATTGTAGCTGTTGTTGTTACCGCACACTATGCTCATCCCAATAGAGGTAACCTACTAGTACCTATATTTATTGACTGACCCCTTAATTTTGTCCAGCCCAAGGTCTTGACCTCATGTCTATGTTGATTTTTTTACTGTTGATTTGTTTCCTCAAGGCTTCATATAAAATGTTCTACTCTCTAGCACAGTGCTTCTCAATTCCAGTCCTCAGGCCTTGCCAATAAGTCATGTTTTGAGGATTTCCTTAGTATT
This sequence comes from Dendropsophus ebraccatus, assembly GCF_027789765.1. Lineage (NCBI taxonomy): Eukaryota > Metazoa > Chordata > Amphibia > Anura > Hylidae > Dendropsophus > Dendropsophus ebraccatus. Next base: position 110,311,081 of record NC_091456.1, on the reverse strand, counting down.
TCACAGGTGATATAATTATACTCAGTGCATCAGGTATTATCACAGGTGTCCTTTGTATGGGATATCCTCAAAACATGACCTGTTGGTGAGGCCTGATGACTAGAATTGAGAAGCACTGCTCTAGCAGATACTTAGAATGAGATAAGTCTGTTAGGTGGACTTTCTGCTCTCTTAGTGTTAGAGATAGAATAAAAGATAAAAGAATGGACTGGAAGGAGAGAATCCTTGTAGAAAATCTCAAACAGGATGTAGAAAGAAAAGAGAGCAAAAACAAAGCAGTCTGCGCGGAGAAATATATAGACTGTGTACAAGCATAGAGAGAAAATAGAACTCATGCAGCAAACTATAGAGAAGAAAATCATTTCACAAAATAATAAGTACAAAACAAGAATAAAATTGCCTTAAATAATAATATAAGCGACCTTTAGCTTCTTTAGTGGATAACTGTAACCTTATTAGGCATAAAGGTACAAATAGGGTCTTGCACATATACAGTATGTCAAGACATTCAGTCATTACAGACAGGGCACATGCAGTACATGTGATAGAGGGACAAGCATCGTCAGCCTGAATACACTGTCCTTCCTGACAACAAATAGCATATTTAGATACCAACCCTTTTCTTATTGTAGTCTCCAGTCTTTAGCAGATGGTGACTGCTCTTTTGTGAATAATAACCACAACTCTAGTATACATCTTTGTCTAGATAATTTTTTTTTACAACAAGGTAGACATAATGTGTAGATACAGCATGTGTACACAGGCTAGATGACAGGTTGCTCCTGGTGGAGTTATCATGTTAGTCTTATAGAGCAAACAAACCATAAATAGAATTCACTGTGTACTATATGTGTCAAGGAAAATCCATTTTTTCAATAAACCAACCTAAAACACAGAGCTTGCTTAATATGGAGCTTACAAGTACATCAAATTTTAGGATTAATTCACATCTGTTTGGATTAAATGTTGCTGGAATATGATGGGACACTAACAAAAGTCATGGCAACATATAACATGGCATATCTGCGTTGGACCCCTTGATTTTAATGTATTTACTTGGGAATCCCTCCTTTACATAAAAATATGTTACAATTCACGGTAAACATAGTGTTCTTTGAGAAAGGCTTTCCTGTTCTCCCAGAACGAGAACCTACTCTGTCTTTAGTTTCAGTAGAGTTTTTATTCAGGTATTGGTGAATATACAAATGAAAATGCGGGGTGCACCATCCTGCTGACAGGATAAAGCCATTCCTTTGAAAGGGTATTCAAACGAATATTCTTTTTACATTTATTTAATAAAGTTATATTAGCTCTTTATATAGCTTTATTAAAGCAACAGTATCACCAGCATTGCTGCAATATCCTTTTTACACTTACAGATTGGCACTACCACACTGAATGAAACAGTGCCCTTTGTTACAAAATCTGCCGCCGTTTTCCAGATATTTGTGTTTTTCTGTATGTCTGATGCATTGGAGGCGGGCCCAGAACCTCCAGTACATTGATTTCTCTCCATTGCTGACACGCTTCATTATTATCCATGTATGTCCAGGCCGGGAACTGAAATTTTACATACATACATTTTACATACAGGCCCTTGGTATATTTCCGTATTCATTCATAAAAACATAGAAGATTATTGGCAGAAAAAGACCACCTGATGTATCTAGTATGTCCTTATATAATTTCCTATTATTATTATTATTATTATTATAATTATTATTATTGTTATTGTTATTATTATTATATTAGGATGAATATATGTTTATCTATCCAGGCTTGGTTTCTGCCTGGTGTCTGTTTATTCTGCAGAATTTACCAACCACATCTGCTGCAAGTTTGTAAAGTTTTTTTTTATATTGCTATTGCTTCTGATCTTTTCCCCAACTAACTAAGATTGTAGCCCCTTGTTTCTGTGTTCAGTTTCTTATCAAAACCTTTCCCTTCTGAACCTTATTTAGCCCTTTACATATTTAAAGGTTTTAATCATGTCCCCCCTTTCTCTTCTTTTCTCCAGACTGTACAGATTTACTCTATGTGCAGTACTCTGCACCATCCACAAGATTAGATGCTGCACATTGAATAAATACCGGTATAAAACTTGTCTGTGTCTTCTTTCTGCTCTAAAATTGCTTCATTTCATCGATGGACAGTGTCACCTAGGTGGGGCTTCGCAGCAGTTGGGCTCTCTCCCCAGCAGGGTGCCCCACGTAGGTGACACTGTCCACTGATGAAATGAAGAGAGAGTAAGTGGGGACGTGGTGGAAAGTATCATCCTTCCTGATATATGTTGTGCCTTAGACGTTTTGTAGCCCATTTTTGGACCCGCTCTGTTTTGTCAATGTCTTTTTGTAGGTGAGGTCTCCACAAGTGTACACAGTACTCCAGATGTGATCTCACTGGAGCTCTATAAGGCGGTTATACTTCTATCATACAAATAGCTTTCCCTACCACTGATGACCCATTCAAGAAGAAACCTCAGTGCACAATCACAATCAGTAGAGCAAAAAATAGCTAGCTGATTATACGTAAGTGAATATCACCCATAATAGTGTTGTAGATGTAGGTCAGGGCCACTATCTCACCACGCATTCTGGTGTTCTGTAACTGCCTTAGGATTTATCCAGTGGGCATGCTCATGTGATATATATATATATATATATACATACATACACACACACAGTGGTGCTTTGGATTATGAGCATAATTTGTTCCGGGACCAAACTTGTAATCCAAATCCACTCTTAAACCAAAGCAAAATTTCCCATAAGAAATCACTGAAATGTAGACAATTGGTTCCACACCCCAAAAATAATGATTTATTAGTCTGAACAACATGTAGAACAGATGAAACAAACATTTATAAACAGCTGAATATGTGATATTATAAGTTACTGTACAGTATAGCAATCAGCATGTGGAGTATAATGTATATTCAGTGCATAAACCTGAAAAAACAGCAGCAGTTTGTAGATACAGAATGGAGCTGCAGATCACCATAATGCAGTAGCATCGTACAACAGACTAGAATAGAGAAGCAGGACTGCTGTTAGAGGTCTGTGTGGTCACATGACAGCAATGGGAAACGGGGGGTGTTCAACATGGACCAATCAGGAAGTGAGAATCACAGAGCTGTGCAGGAGGACAGTGACAGAAACTTTATATACAGCAGTGTGAATGGCTGAGTGTACGTGCAGGAACATTATAGCAACAGTGTGTATAGCTGAGTCTGAGTACAGGCATATAATAGCAGAAGTGTGTATAGCTGTGTGTATAGAGTGTGGGTGCAGGCACATTATAGCAGGAATGGAGAGGATGGGAAACACAAGGACTGACAGATCTGCAATGAAGGTGAGAGAGACTTCATGGGTCAGAGTACAGAGCTTTAGACCACCCTGTACAGGTCATGCACCATCCCCAACCGAAGCAATGCTCTTGAACCAAGTTACAATTTTGAAAAACTGTGAGCTTTTCTTGCAGAAGGTCCTTAATCCAAGTTACTCTTAAACCAAGGTACCACTGTGTGTGTGTGTATATATATATATATATATATATATATATATATCCTCCTCGGTCCACTTGTAGACAACCTAGTAAGTAAAACATCCAGTCGGGCTGTTATTACCAGCATGCTGTTGCAGTCGGAAGCCCTTATGTTTCATTAGGCTTTTCACAACTTCACAAGTGACAAATGTCAATTTGTCTGTACCATGCTGTTGTAGTGTGCTTACCGGATTGTTGCCTGGGATACAAGACGTGTCTCTCTTTTGCTGCATTGCCCTGCTAGCCCAACATTACCCTCGGCAGGGAGCCACCGCTGTCTACTGCGTTCCTCTGGAAACCCATTTAGTATTGACAGCTGATGAACTAATAGGGTGGGAGGGAAATAAAGGGGATTCATTACTATACCAATATGGATTACAATATGTGCTTCTTTCAACTATTCTGTATCCTCAATTGTAAACCATCTAATCCTTTCTTAAAGAAACAGTAGTTCCTCACTAGGTATGAAAAAATTGTGCATTTATTTCTATACAGTACTGGTAATTTATATCAGTCAAATTATTAAGGTATATTCACATATTTAGGTTTCTTAGATGCAATTTTTTAATCCAATGGTGAGAATAGACTTAGGATTCAGACTACTGTCGGGGCCCAGTTTAGAGCTTTTATCGCACCACAAAATGTAGAATGGACACTAAGACATCCAGACGGATCCAGAGTGATTCCATTGACATTAATGGGGTCTGTTAGGTTTTCACGTGGTATCCGTTTATTCTGCAGGATTTGAGTTGACAAAAGATTTTTTTTTTTGTCTGCTCAGTTCCTACAAAATAAAAGAAATTTGTGATTGAAAACCCTGAACAGAGCCCCAGTGAAAATCTGCCTTTTAAAGAAGCATTTCCTTAGTATGTGTCCTCTATTTATCATATGGGTTTGGCTTTTGCTTCAAAAACTGCATCTAAAACCGTCTTTTTTCGGCCATTTGTAATTATAAAAATTAAAAATTACGGCCGTCCTAAGACAGCAATCAACCCGCTGGTTATAGACAGCGTAAGAGCATAGCCTAAATGTGGAAAAAAACCTGAATACATCCAGAAGAAATAAAAGCTGCGTCAGCTCACCATAGAAGTGCAATGTGCGTCCCACTGAGACTACAGCCACTTCACGCACGTGCGCTTTATCTGGCATAAGTGTACTCTTATGATGTGTATATATATGGGGTTTTGTTTGGGAATATAATTTATGCACGGTCACTGTCAAATGTTTTTGGAGCAGGCGGGTATTTAACTTGTCTGTGATTAAGTTATTCTGGACTATGAGGCCAAATGAAAAGCGCATGCACAAAAGGCTGAAGGCAGAGTGGGACGCACCTGCCATGTATTGATTGTATTGCCCATATACCAGGGGATCTGGAGGCATGGACACTAATAAATTGCACTTTTATGGTGAGTTGCCACAGCTTTCATTTCTTCTGGATGGATGATTATCTCGCGGCAGAGCACCACCTACTCTAGTGTTATACCGTGTTACCCTGCTGTTCATTGTTCTGATCTTTAAGGACCCACAGGTTTAGTTTCTGGCATTCTCTCTTAGTACACTGATATCTGTGTATATCATATACTTCCTTAATGCACTTCCATAAGCCTGTATATGTAGAGAGAAAATACTACTACACAGAAATTCATAGTAATATATATTTCTTAGAGAGACAGAGTGGGTTTATGTGTAATACTATTTCTCTCTCTCTTTACATATACATTTACATATAAGTGCATACAGGAACTTTATGAAGCAAAAAAAAAAAGAATTAAATAGTCATGTAAAACTCAGGGAAATGAGATCTCACAACACTATGTATTAGTTAAATCCCTGGAGCTGTGTGTGAGGCACTACTTTCTATACTGGTCAGTGTTGGGAGACTGGAAGGGTGAGCTGTGAGAACTATAGAGTTACTAAGGGCCACACTGCAATATAGAGGAATACTGGAATAAGGGATAACTTTATAAGATGGCAAAACCTAGGTGCCATTGTCAATAATGTTATTTACTTGACCAGTTTGTGATTTGCGTGTTATGGTTGATGGTGTCTGTTATTGTTGTATCTAGCACAGTATCCATGCTGTATTTCTGGTTTAAATCTAGAGTGCACCTTTTCTATGCTAAATAGCTCCTATTGGCCTTTCTTGATCCCATCTGATTTTCAGTACCATGGACAGAGAGTAGGACATAAGATTATTTCTTTCATTAGCACACAAATTATATTAAATGGTAAATTAATATTGATTTCAGAAACATACCCTTTTGTAAGTTTATATACTAAAATAGTTTTAGGGTGCGTTCACACGTAAGGATCTGCAACAGATCTGCAGCTGATTTGATGGCGTACATTTGATGCTATGTTCAGTCATTTAGTTACATTGATATCTCTAGCATCCAAACTGCACCATCAAATCTGCTGCAGATCTGTTGCAGATCCTGTACATGTGAACAAACCTTTAAGGGTTTCATCACTTATAATAAAATTGCTTATTGTAAAGTATTAGTAACTGTACTCACTGCACTTACTGACAGCAACACCCTTTGTGTCTCAGAAAGTTAAAATCAGACACCCCCATCGCTTCTTGGCCTTTTGGCTAAGATCAAGTGTAGTATCTCTTCTTATCAGTTTACTATCTGATACGTTCCCTGATACGTCTGGGGACCATATATTAAATGGACTTTTAGAACAGGGAGATGGAAAAAGTGCTTGCTCTGTCCTCTCCAGGCATTGAACTGGTATTGCAGTGCTTCCAGGTTTCAGTGCACAAAAAAAAAAAAAAAAAAAAAATCAGACACCCCCCTTCCAGGCTGTGCTGCCTTGCTCTGAGGTGATTCTGTCTATGAGATGGCTGACATGGAGGAGCATGTGTCCATGCCCCACCCCCAGTGTCCACCAATGAGCCTGTATAAGCCTATGGAGGCTTATAAAGCTGGTTTCCAGCTGAAGATAACAGCTGGCTGCTGTGAACGGGATCCGGAAGCAGTACAATGGAGGCACAAGGAGGGGTGAGTTCACTTGTTTGTTATTTTCTTGCACCCCCTGCCTACCTGCCATTTTTTATTTTCTTGGGACTTCCTCTTTAACCTCTTAAGGACGCATGACGTAACTGTACGTCATGCGTCCACTCGGGGAGTTCAGAGGGGGGATGCACCGCGACCCCGCTCTGAACTGCCGCGATGCCGACTGCTATCTGCAGCACGAGACCGCAGCTATTAGCGGGAGTGGCCGATCGCCGTTCTCGCTAATTAGGATCGTTAGATGCAGCTGTCAAAGATGACAGCTGCATCTAACTGTCTTCTCTGCGGCATTCCCTGGTGTCTAGTTGCAGGATCCCCCCCGCACGATGCGATCACGGAGGGGGGATCCCTTTGACTTACCGCCCCGGGACTCAGCATCGGAATGACACTGATCCCGGCTCAGTTTTATTGCATTGGTCTGCAGCAGGCCAAAGCAATAAAGCACCAATCTCATGGATCAGTGCTGTGTAATACAACTACACTGATCTCTATGAGATCAGTGTAGTTGTATTAGAAATCCACCAGGGGACCCCCTCCCCTAATAAAAGTCTGAATCACCCCCCTTTTCCCTTTTTATAAATAAAAATAAATAAATATCCCCGCATGCGTAATCGCACAAACTATTAATTTATCACATTCCTGATCTTGCATGGTAAATGACGTAAGCGCCAAAACCCGCCAAAGTGCAAAAATTTTGCATTTTGGTCGCATCAAATCCAGAAAAATTACAATAAAAAGCAATCAAAAAGTCGCATATACGCAATCAAGGTACCGATAGAAAGAACACATCATGGCGCAAAAAATTACACCTCAATCAGCCCCATAGACCAAAGGATAAAAGCGTTATAAGCATGGTAATAGAGCAATTTTAAGGAACTTTTTTTTCTGTAAAAGGGTTTATTTTTTTAAAAGCCATCAAATAATATTAAAGTTATGCAAGTTGCATATTGTTTTAATCTTACCGACTTAAGGAACATATATAACATCAGTTTTTCCATAGGACGAACGGTGTAAAAACGACATCCCCCCCCAAAGAAAAATTATTGTGTTGTTTTTTTTCAATTTCACCGCACGTATAATTTTTTCCTGGTTTTGCAGCATATTTTATGCAACAATTAAGTCTTCCATTGCAAAGTACAATTAGTGGCGCAAAAAATAAGGGCTCATGTGGGTTTCTAGGTAAAAAAATGCAACTGCTATGGCCTTTTAAACACAAGGAGGAAAAAACAAAAACGCAAAAACAAAAATTATCTACGTCCTTAACCCTTTGAGGACCAGGCCCAAAATGACCCAGTGGACCGCGCAAATTTTGATCTTAGTGTTTCCGTTTTTCCCTCCTCCCCTTCTAAGAGCTCCAGCACTTTCAGTTTTTTATCTACAGGCCATGTAAGGGCTTATTTGTTACAGGAATAGTTGTACTTTGTAATGGCATCTTTCATTCTACCATAACATGTATGATGGAATTCCAAATATATTATTTATGAAGATATAAATTGGTGAAATCGCAAAAAAGAATGCAATATGGTAACGTTTGGGGGGTTCCTGTGTCTACGTAATGCACTATATGGTAAAAGCGACATGATACCATTACTCTATAGGTCAGTCCGAACACAACCATATGCAGGTTTACGCAGATTCTCTAATGTTATATATTTTTTTTAAATGAAATCCTTTTTTTTGGCAATTAATTATAAATAAAATGGGACTATTGTGACGCTTATAAAGGTTTTATTTTTTCACCTACGGGGCTGTATGGGGTGTCATTTTTTCCGCCATGATCTCTAGTTTTTATTAATACCATATTTGTGAAGATCGGACGTTTTGATAACTTTTTATTAATTTTTGTATATATATGATGTAACATAAAATCGGTAATCCGCGCACTTTTTTCCCTCTTTTCGTGTACGCCGTTTACCGTTCGCAATGACGCTTGTTATATTTTAATAGATCGGACAATTACGCGCGCTACGGTATATTATATGTTTATCTATTTATTTATTTTTATATGTTTTATTTATATAATGGGAAAGGGGGGTGATTTAGACTTTTATTGGGGGAGGGGTTTTGGGGTAGTGTGTTAGTGTTTTTAACTTTTTTTTTTTTACACATTTGAAGTCCCTTTGGGGGACTTTTACATTCACTACTTGGATTTTTACACTGATGAATTGATCAGTGTTATCGGCGCTCTGCTCATTGAGCCTGCCTGTGCAGGCTCAGTGACCAGAGCGCCGATCGGACCACACGGAGGCAGGTGAGAGACCTCCGGCGGCCCGTTTTACCGATCGGGACCCCCGCAGTCACACTGCGGGGGTCCCGATCGGTGAGTGACAGGGGACTCCCCCTGTCACTTACACTTAAACGCCGCGGTTGCGCCGCGATCGCGGCGTTTAAGGAGTTAATGACACGCGGCAGCGCGATCGCTGTAGCGTGTCATTACCAGTGAGGTCCCGGCTGCTGATTGCAGCCGACCCTCACCTGCTATGAAGCGCGCTCCGCTCCGGAGCGCGCTTCATAGCGGGAGAAACACCCAGGGCGTACAGTTACGCCCTAGGTCGTCTGGGGACAGACTTCCATGGCGTAACTATACGCCCTGGGTCGTCTAAGGGTTAAGAGGTTAAATAAGCAATATAATAGTTGCTTACTATAATGTTAAAAAAATTAAGCTAAAAAAAAAAAAAAAAAATTTTTAAGGTATTAAATAAAAAAAAAAACTACACCATTCCTGAACAATTTTTATAGTGTGGTTTGTAGAATTTAAACTGCTTAAATAGGCCATTAGAAATTACAGTTATCACAAAGGGGTGTACTAAACATTGTACCAATAGGTGGTATGCATCAGAGCACTTGGCCCAATATTTCTAAGTAGAACCTTGCCCAGAATTACACTTTGCCGGCTTCCTACAGCACATCCTATTACCATCTCTTTGCCTGTTAGGCAGCACACAAGGAATATGGGGAAAAGATGTTCCAGGTAAAACCACCTCAAAGGACAAGGGGGCACTGCCTCCGCCTGGAGAAAAAAAGGTTCAATCTCCGGAGGCGACAAGCCTTCTTTACCATGAGAACTGTGAATCTGTGAAACATTCTACCACAGGATCTGGTCACAGCAAAAACAGTAGAGGGCTTCACAACAGCCTTAAATAAGTTCTTAGACCAAAACAACGTAAATGCATATGTATAGAACCTATCACCCCTCTACCTTCCCTGTATCCATCCCTTCCTTGGTTGAACTTGATGGACATGTGTCTTTTTCAACCGTATTAACTATGTAACTATGTAAGGAAGCATTTTCCCATCTCAGCTTGTTATCCCCTATCTATAGGGGAATTTATAATAGTTTGGCAGCCCCATAGAGAATAAATAGAGGGCAGACTGCAGTGGCCAGACAAATGTGGTAAGTAGTGATGAGCGAACATGCTTGTCCGAGCTTGGTACTCGTTCGAGTATTAGGGTACTCGATAGTACTCGTTACTCGGACAAGCATCTCGCGATACTCGAGAAAATCTTATCATCCATTTCCTGTAAGTTTCAGTGCATTTTCCCAGCCAATAAACATGCAGGACACTCTTTGGTACATCCTGCGATCACATGGGACCCATACATGTGGATAGCAGCGATTGATTGGCCAGATCAGATGACCCTGCCATATAAAAATCTCGGCCGCCGAGGCTCGGCTTACATGCATTCTGGAAGAGATTAGGGACAGAGCTGCTGCTGGTCAGGGAGAGCTTTAGGAAGGGAATTATCGTTCCAGTAGGCAGGGAATACTAGCGAAACAACCAAACAGTCCTTGGAAGGGCTTCAAATCATTTTAAATTGTATTACTACAGACTGCTGGCTGGGACTTGCAGTGCAGCTACCACGATTTCAGCAGCACACTGTGGTGATCTGCTGATGGCAGAAAGGGGACATTAGGTGTTGCATACAGACCCTTAAGAAGTGCTCAGTACTATTTTATTGGGACCTCTACTATATTTTCTGATTTCTGTATTTCTTTCACAAGGCATATCTAAGTTCACTACTGCTTGTTCAGTGTAAAGGGGGTGTCACAGAGTGTGTATAGGTGCAGCCACCAACAGATTGTATCCCACAGCCCCCTAAAAACTAGTGGGCCCTCTACTATATTTTATGATTTCTGTATTTCTTACGCAAGGCATATCTAAGTTCACTACTGCTTGCTCAGTGTAAAGGGGGTGTCACAGAGTGTGTAGAGGTGCAGCCACCAACAGATTGTATCCCACAGCTGTTGCCCAGAATTTGGCATAAGGGTGTGATTAGGCAGCCTCTGAGGCTTCCATACATGCTGCCCCTGCTGTTTCCTGTCCATTTCCGGGGTGTTTCCATCATTTTCTGAGGTTGACAGGTTTTCACACGACCTTCCCTCTACCGAACTCGGGTCCCCTACAAAAATGCTCTAGTTTCCCATTGACTTCAATGGGGTTCGTTACTCGAGATATTCGTCTCGAGTAATGAGCACCCGAGCATTTTAGTACTCGCTCATCACTAGTGGTAAGCATTCCATTAATTACAGAGATATTTGTGTCACCATTCATGGCACCAGTGTTCAGTGTGTATGAACTGGTGCTCATTAAGGATGCAGGCAGGAGTTTGTTAAGGAATGGGTTTAAAAAAATACCTCCATATCAAGATGACATATTACTACTGCTGTGACTAAATAATACCATCATACTGTTACCACATAAAAAACACTATACAAAGTCCAATATCACCAACAATACAACCATAGCAGGGAACAATAATACCACCACACAATGACAAATAATAATACCACCACATTGTGACTGGATAATGCAACTATAATGATGAATAAAAACCAGTGTACACTGATTGGCCAGGGCTCATAATATATATCTATATAGCACACTATTATTTCATAGTGCCACTCTATGATATCCATCACTCTGTGTTTTCTGTTACAGTTTTAAAAGGAAAAAAGCCTCAATTCTTTAAAAGCAATAATGGAAATACTCTGGGAATACACAGTTACGCATTTTTCAGAAAGAAAAAAAATTCCGAGACCATTTTTGCTACTAAGAAACATATGTATATGTATATATATGTATTTCAACTAAAAAAAAAACAAGAAAAAACCTTTAAAGAAAAATCTTTGCTCCTCTAGAAAGGGAGGGGGTTTGCACGCTGTATGCATAAATGATTTCTATTTTAGAATTAATGAGATTCTCCTGAACGGAGACATACTGCTTTAGAAGCCAGTCTGCCTTGCAGGTCAGCTGGCAGGTTTAGGCCTGGTTGCCATGGCAGCGGCTGTCTTGAATATGAAAAAGCGGAGCCCGCTCTGGGACTGTGTGAGGCATCAGGCGCCCTCAGCCCGCCCAGGGTTAGTTAGATCTGGATAAACAATAGACAAAGGATGGGGGAGGGAAAGGGATTGGGGTGATAAAAAGGACAGACGGACACTGAGAGAAACATAAGCCTCTTCACTGTTTGTAGGACAATCGTGGTCCTGATGTGGTCAGGTTCCTATGTATTTATGCAGGTGATGTTCTCTTGCCTGACTATAGTAATTCTTTAATATCTGTGGGATAGAAAATGTGATTGCTGTTATTAAAGGCGTGCAGACCTCTATATTGTTATAGTTATTCTTTGGACCTGGAAAATATACATTTCTTCTTTAGTATTATTAGAATGTGTGTTTTAACCAATGAAAAGACATATTTGTCTAGGAAAGATGCATTGTTATAAGCTGATCCAAGCAGAATAGGATGAAAGGATTCTTAGCCAGTGTTGCATGAACTTGCCAAACGTCCGGGTTCAGCAACATTCTTTAAACCCTAATATAGCTGTATCCATGTTTTCCAGGGCTCCCTAGGGTGCCATCCAACTTCTCCAGACACTGGGAATCAAACTTCAAACATTTAGGTTCGGACGAACACTGCTGAACTTTTGGCAGCTTTGCTCAACACTAGAGATAAGCGCAACTCAAACTTGCTCAAGTCCAGCCATAGGCTGTGTCCATGTTTTCCTGGATTCTCTAGGGCTGCATCCAACTTCTTCAGTCACCAATATTCAAATGCCAAACATTCAGACTCGAGCATGCTAGAGTTACTCTCATCTTTACTCAACACTATTAATAACCTAAGTTCACATGGATTTGTTGTGGATTTTCCATCTGGATTTGTGGGAGCAAAATCTGTTGTTAAATACAGTAGAAACAAGTACATAAAAAATTTTTGTGCCAGATTTTAACCAGTGCATTGCAGCGGCTTCAGTGTAGAGGAGCAATATCCAGGGTCAGACTTTCGATGTTTTTTTCTCTTTTATGTGGTTGTGCCTATAAGGGTCTATCTGTTTTGTCCACTGCAGGGCTTCTATGACCACGCTGTCCAAGTTTCACGGAACGTGTGAATAAGTCTGTAGGGTTAATACACGCTACATAAATTAGTAACCTCCCTATGAATTCTAATGAGCAAATCTGCAACATAAATTTTAAATATCTCAGGTCCATTTCAGTCCACACAATTTCCATTGTGTCTAGATGAGACTTCAGAACCACATATACTTTGCAGGTACTGTAATGTTTCTGCAGTGCATCCATCTAGTGTGCATTCACCCTTGAAGTTGACGAGCTCTGTGATTAGGGTGAATTCGCATGTTGCAGATTTGTTGCAGAAGTCCTTGTGCTTTCTTTCAAAACAACTCCATTCAGCTGTATGGAAAGGATGTTTAGTCATAGAAATCCAAAGCATGTGACTTTACCCTAAACAACCTATAAACCAGAGAGACAAAGAGAAAATTAATCTTATCCACTCACAAGGCATATTTCACTATTCCATAATCCCACAGCAAACACTATTATAAGCATGGCAGAGCAGTCCAGGACACTGGGATTTCAGAGGAACTGATAATGGTGTCACATTGTGACCACAACATAGCATGACCGCGAAACAAGGTTCATAAAAAGGCATAATTCTAATAATATATAATTTCCAACATCAAGAAGAGTGGCACTCACCACACATTCAGCATATCCCATCATGCTTATTTATCATAGTCATAGTGCAGCAGAACTGGGCAACAGCCCTTTCACAGCTCCAGTTGCTCCTTTGGCCCCGTAATAAAGTAATCATCAACACATTGCAGAAAAATATTTCAATTTGATTAGCGATTTGAGACTTCCTGTTTGGTCACGATGTGGTTGTAGTCTTAATTAGGGATGCACGATGCACCGAAAAATCGATTCTACTATCGATTTTCGGGGCATATTTTCGGTTCGATACCAGGATTTCCTGGTATTCGATACTTTATGATAAGCCGCGCAGCAGTGCGGCTTATCATAAAGTACACAGCAGAAGACATGGCAGGCAGTGAGCTGAGTGCCTGCCATGTGCTCTGTGTGGCCCCCCTGGTGTCACCTCCTCTGTCCACCCGCCCTCACTCTCTCCGCTCCCGGCGGCGCTAACTTCCAATAGCTGGCACACAGCAATCGTATGTGTCGGCTATTTAACTGTATAGATGCCGCTGTCACACTGACAGCGGCATTATCCCCCTCTCCTAACCTGCTCCCTATGTAGCAGGGGTCGGCTACTGTGTGTAGCAGACCCCCGCTACTAATGACTGGGGCCGGCAGTCATTTACCCTTTAGTGAAAGGGTCAGAGCAGGGTCGGCGGCTGCAGAGGGAGAGCGGTCGGCGCTTCATGAAGAGAAGGCTGAGGGCGGGGAGGAGATGCAGCCACTACATCACTACACTGTAAGGTGGGGGCCACAGGACTGTAAGGAGGCGGCGGCAGGCCGGGGCTGGCAAGACACTCCCGGGGCGGACATCAGCTATGTGAGAGAGGTGAAGAGGGGGTCGGCCTGGCTCTCACTGGGATGGGGGGAGGGGGGTCTGAAGCCTGCAGTTTACCTTGCTGCCCAAATCCAGGTCACCCTGCTGGGTCAGTGGTCACCATGCCCTGACAGCAGGAATACAGCTCCCATCATCCCCGATAGCTGGTGTGTGCGTGTATGTGTGTTATATGACTACAGCTCCCATCATCCCCCCTGATAGCTGGTGTGTGTGTGTGTTACATGACTACAGCTCCCATCATCCCCCCTGATAGCTGGTGTGTGTGTGTGTTACATGACTACAGCTCCCATCATCCCCCCTGATAGCTGGTGTGTGTGTGTGTTACATGACTACAGCTCCCATCATCCCCCCCTGATAGCTGGTGTGTGTGTTACATGACTACAGCTCCCATCATCCCCCCTGATAGCTGGTGTGTGTGTGTGTGTGTGTGTTACATGACTACAGCTCCCATCATCCCCCCTGATAGCTGGTGTGTGTGTTACATGACTACAGCTCCCATCATCCCCCCTGATAGCTGGTGTGTGTGTGTGTGTGTTACATGACTACAGCTCCTATCATCCCCCCTGATAGCTGGTGTGTGTGTGTGTGTTACATGACTACAGCTCCCATCATCCCCCCTGATAGCTGGTGTGTGTGTGTGTGTTACATGACTACAGCTCCCATCATCCCCCCCTGATAACTGGTGTGTGTGTTACATGACTACAGCTCCCATCATCCCCCCTGATAGCTGGTGTGTGTGTGTGTGTTACATGACTACAGCTCCCATCATCCCCCCTGATAGCTGGTGTGTGTGTGCGTGTGTGTGTTACATGACTACAGCTCCCATCATCCCCCCTGATAGCTGGTGTGTGTTACATGACTACAGCTCAAATCATCCCCCCTGATAGCTGGTGTGTGTGTGTTACATGACTACAGCTCCCATCATCCCCCTGATAACTGGTGTGTTACATGACTACAGCTCCCATCATCCCCCCTGATAGCTGGTGTGTGTGTGTGTGTTACATGACTACAGCTCCCATCATCCCCCCTGATAGCTGGTGTGTGTGTGTTACATGACTACAGCTCCCATCATCCCCCTGATAGCTGGTGTGTGTTACATGACTACAGCTCCCATCATCCCCCCTGATAGCTGGTGTGTGTGTTACATGACTACAGCTCCCATCATCCCCCCTGATAGCTGGTGTGTGTGTGTTACATGACTACAGCTCCCATCATCCCCCCTGATAGCTGGTGTGTGTGTGTTTTACATGACTACAGCTCCCATTATCCCCCCTGATAGCTGGTGTGTATGTGTGTGTTACATGACTACAGCTCCCATCATCCCCCCTGATAGCTGGTGTGTGTGTGTGTTTTACATGACTACAGCTCCCATCATCCCCCTGATAGCTGGTGTGTGTGTTACATGGCTACAGCTCCCATTATCTCCCTGATAGCTGGTGTGTGTATGTGTGTTACATGACTACAGCTCCCATCATCCCCCCTGATAGCTGGTGTGTGTGTGTGTGTGTGTGTGTGTGTTACATGACTACAGCTCCCATCATCCCCCCCTGATAACTGGTGTGTGTGTTACATGACTACAGCTCCCATCATCCCCCCTGATAGCTGGTGTGTGTGTGTGTGTTACATGACTACAGCTCCCATCATCCCCCCTGATAGCTGGTGTGTGTGTGCGTGTGTGTGTTACATGACTACAGCTCCCATCATCCCCCCTGATAGCTGGTGTGTGTTACATGACTACAGCTCAAATCATCCCCCTTGATAGCTGGTGTGTGTGTGTTACATGACTACAGCTCCCATCATCCCCCTGATAACTGGTGTGTTACATGACTACAGCTCCCATCATCCCCCCTGATAGCTGGTGTGTGTGTGTGTGTTACATGACTACAGCTCCCATCATCCCCCCTGATAGCTGGTGTGTGTGTGTTACATGACTACAGCTCCCATCATCCCCCTGATAGCTGGTGTGTGTTACATGACTACAGCTCCCATCATCCCCCCTGATAGCTGGTGTGTGTGTTACATGACTACAGCTCCCATCATCCCCCCTGATAGCTGGTGTGTGTGTGTTACATGACTACAGCTCCCATCATCCCCCCTGATAGCTGGTGTGTGTGTGTTTTACATGACTACAGCTCCCATTATCCCCCCTGATAGCTGGTGTGTATGTGTGTGTTACATGACTACAGCTCCCATCATCCCCCCTGATAGCTGGTGTGTGTGTGTTTTACATGACTACAGCTCCCATCATCCCCCTGATAGCTGGTGTGTGTGTTACATGGCTACAGCTCCCATTATCTCCCTGATAGCTGGTGTGTGTATGTGTGTTACATGACTACAGCTCCCATTATCCCCCTGATAGCTGGTGTGTGTGTGTTTCATGACTACAGCTCCCATCATCCCCCCTGATAGCTGATGTGTGTGTGTGTGGGTGTTTTACATGACTACAGCTCCCATCATCCCCCTGATAACTGGTGTGTTACATGACTACAGCTCCCATTATCCCCCTGATAGCTGGTGTGTGTGTGTGTGTGTGTGTGTTACATGGCTACAGCTCCCATCATCCCCCTGATAACTGGTGTGTTACATGACTATAGCCCCCATCATCCCCCTGATAGCTGGTATGTGTAACATGACTACAGCTCCCATCATCCCCCTGATAACTGGTTTGTTACATGACTACAGCTCCCATCATCCCCCTGATAACTGGTGTGTTACATGACTACAGCTCCCATCATCCCCCTGATAGCTGGTATGTGTTACATGACTACAGCTCCCATCATCCCCCTGATAACTGGTGTGTTACATGACTACAGCTCCCATCATCCCCCTGATAACTGGTGTGTTACATGACTACAGCTCCCATCATCCCCCTGATAGCTGGTATGTGTGTTACATGACTACAGCTCCCATCATCCCCCTGATAACTGGTGTGTTACATGACTACAGCTCCCATCATCCCCCTGATAACTGGTGTGTTACATGACTACAGCTCCCATCATCCCCCTGATAGCTGGTATGTGTTACATGACTACAGCTCCCATCATCCCCCTGATAACTGGTGTGTTACATTACTACAGCTCCCATCATCCCCCTGATAACTGGTGTGTTACATGACTACAGCTCCCATCATCACCCTGACAGCTGGTGTGTGTGTTACATGACTACAGCCCCCATCATCTCCCTGATAGATGAAGTGTTAGGCCTCTTTCACACTGTCCGTGCCGCGACTCGGCACGGATTCCCCCCCTGCCACCCAGCCGCAGAGATGATAGGAGAGCATGATGTGCTCTCCTGTCATCTCATCTACTACTCACCTACTCCCCGCACGGATCATTGTATCACTTTAATGGGCCGTAAAATTGTCCGTGGTTGCTGATCCGCGACCACGGACAATTTTATGGGACGGGTGAAAGAGCCCTTAATGTAATGTCCCCTAATGTAAATAATGTCAACTTTATTTTTAAAGTTAAAAAATTAAAGGAACATAAATTGGTTCCATCAGACCTGACAGTTGGGGTGGGGGGTGGGGGGCATTTCTAATATTGAGGGTTTTTTTGTGTTTTTTTTTTAAATATAATTTATTAAGTATCGAATTGGTATCGAGCATTGAAAAAAAAATGTTGTTATTGGTATTGAACTCAAAATTCTGGTATCGTGACATCACTAGTCTAAATCAAACCTATGCATCTCTTGTCCATGAGGGATTTCTCTATCATGTATAGAGAGAAATAATATATATAGAGTCCCTTTAGCCTCATGGCCTCCCAGTTTTCTGACAACAAGGTGGTTTGACATTATGGATCTACTCCAGATTAGAATATATAACAGTGGGATTAAAACCATAAATCTGCCAAAGATTGAATTTGTATTGGGGCATCCAGATAATCGCTCAGTTGCGATGTTGATAAAAGAAGAAAAGAAAGTGTGTTGCATTTATTTGATGTAATATTTATTGGATTGAAATTACCATGTACAAGATAAACTGGGCATATATGTTACATCATGTAAATTTTGGCCGATATTTACAAAAAAATTTTTATTTATGTAATAAATTTATTGTCAGCGTCATTACAAAAGCAGCGATACTAAATATCTGTATTTTTTTTTAACATTTATTATTGTATTGGGAAATATGGGGATTATATGTGATTTTTTTATTTATTATTAATATTTTTTGTGGGTTTCTGTTTTTTTTTTTACACTTTAATTCATTTTCCCACCATGGGGACTTTACTGTGTAATTGCCTGATTACAGGCATTATTGCATTGCAGTGCTGATCAGTACTGCAATACAATATGCCTGTAATAGCCAAAGCTGATCAGACTCAGCCTTAGGCTGAGCTTGATCAGCTCCCGTAGCTTTGACACCAGGAGGCTTCGGGGCCTCCTGACGTCACAACTCCATCTGGGCAGTGCGATCTCCCTTCTTACAGCACTTAACTGCCAAAATCGGGCTCAGCTCAGATCTCGGCATTTGTGGCTGGTGTGCTTCTGAAAAGGACCTGGGGTATTGGTGGACAGTAAAGTTAAAGGTGCGTTAATTTTCTTTTCCTCCTAGGTCTGTAACCATGACAAGGGGGCATCCTCTACGTCTAGCGGAAAGAAGATTTCACCATCAGCATCAACACATATTCTTTACTGTAAGAGCAGTGAGACTGTGATTCATTAAATAAGTTCAAAGGAGGCCCGGATGCTTTTCTTGAAAAACATATTACAAGTTATGGGCATTAGATCTCTGTGGATGTCAGATAATCTTTCCGTGTAAATGGACCCTTAGGGCCCATTTACACAGAAAGATTATCTGACATATTATCTGCCAAAGATTTGAAGCCAAAGCCAGAAACAGACTATGAACAGAGATCAGGTCATAAAGGAAAGCCTAATATTTCTCCTATTTTCAAATCCATTCCTGGCTTTGGCTTCAAATCTTTGGCAGATAATCTGTCAGATAATCTTTTTGTGTAAATAGACCCTTAGGCTGCGTGCACACTACGGAATTGCCGCGTATAACCCGCGGCGTATTCTGTCGCTCGTCTCCGCACGCGGCGGCGCGCATTTCCGCCGGTGCCATAGACACTATTCTATGCACGGGCGGATTACGCGTCCCGCCGGAAGAATTGACATGTCAATTCTTTCGACGGAACGCGTAATCCGCCCGTGCATAGAATAGTGTCTATGGCACCGGCGGAAATGCGCGCCGCCGCATGCGGAGACGAGCGACGGAATACGCCGCGGGTTATACGCGGCAATTCCGTAGTGTGCACGCACCCTTACTTGGTTTCATGGACCCACCCGGATTCACCTGCTGAGTTTTGTCTGGACATTTCATGGTTAATCTTGTGTTGGTTCTTTCTGTCACTGGTAGGTCTTCCTTTTAGTGGATGTGTTTTGTTGTCAGGTGCCTGTGGTTGGAGATCAGGGGAATGGTCCAACTGTATTCCGGACCAGACCCCTGCTGTTTTTTTAGGTAGTCTCTGCCTGATTGTGCTATTGTCTGTTTTATATATATATATATATATATATATATATATATATATACACTACCGTTCAAAAGTTTGGGGTCACCCAAACAATTTTGTGTTTTCCATGAAAAGTCACACTTCTTCACCACCATATGTTGTGAAATGAATAGAAAATAGAGTCAAGACATTGACAAGGCTAGAAATAATGATTTGTATTTGAAATAACATTGTTTTTACATCACACTTTGCTTTCGTCATAGAATCCTCCTTTTGCAGCAATTACAGCATTGCACACCTTTGGCATTCTAGCTATTAATCTGTTGAGGTAAGCTGGAGAAATTGCACCCCACGCTTCTAGAAGCAGCTCCCACGAGTTGGATTGGTTGGATGGGCACTTCTGGCGTACCATACGGTCAAGCTGCTCCTACAACAGCTCAATGGGGTTAAGATCTGGTGACTGCGCTGGCCACTCCATTACCGATAGAATACCAGCTGCCTGCTTCTGCTGTAAATAGTTCTTGCACAATTTGGAGGTGTATTTAGGGTCATTGTCCTGTTGTAGGATGAAATTGGCTCCAATCAAGCGCTGTCCACTGGGTATGGCATGGCGTTGCAAAATTGAGTGATAGCCTTCCTTATTCAGAATCCCTTTTCCCCTGTACAAATCTCCCACCTTACCAGCACCAAAGCAACCCCAGACCATCACATTACCACCACCATGCTTAACAGATGGCGTCAGGCATTCTTCCAGCATCTTTTCATTTGTTCTGCGTCTCACAAACGTTCTTCTTTGTGATCCAAACACCTCAAACTTGGATTCATCCGTCCACAAGACTTTTTTCCAGTCTTCCTCTGTCCAATGTCTGTGTTCTTTTTCCCATCATAATCTTTTTCTTTTATTGGATAGTCTCAGATATGGCTTTTTCTTTGCCACTCTGCCCTAAAGCCCAAAATCCCTCAGCCGCCTCTTCACTGTAGATGTTGACACTGGTGTTTTGCAGGTACTAATTAATGAAGATGCCAGTTGGGGTCCTGTGAGGCGTCTGTTTCTCAAACTAGAGACTCTAATGTGCTTATCTTCTTGCTTAGTTGTGCAACGCGGCCTCCCACTTCTATTTCTACTCTGGTTAGAGCCTGTTTGTGCTGTCCTCTGAAGGGAGTAGTACACACCGTTGTAGGAAATCTTCAATTTCTTAGCAATTTCTCGCATGGAATAGCCTTCATTTTTAAGAACAAGAATAGACTGTTGAGTTTCAGATGAAAGTTCTCTTTTTCTGGCCATTTTGTGCGTTTAATTGACCCCACAAATGTGATGCTCCAGAAACTCAATCTGCTCAAAGGAAGGTCAGTTTTGTAGCTTCTGTAACGAGCTAGACTGTTTTCAGATGTGTGAACATGATTGCACAAGGGTTTTTTAATAATCAATGAGCCAATGAGCAAACACATTGTACCATTAGAACACTGGAGTGATAGTTGCTGGAAATGGGCCTCTACACCTATGTAGATATTGCACCCAAAACCAGACATTTGCAGCTAGAATAGTCATTTACCACATTAGCAATGTATAGAGTGTATTTGTTTAAAGTTAGGACTAGTTTAAAGTTATCCTCATTGAAAAGTACAGTGCTTTTCCTTAAAAAATAAGGACATTTCAATGTGACCCCAAACTTTTGAACGGTAGTGTGTGTGTGTATATATATATATATATTATATATATATATATATATATATATATATATATATATATATATGACCTTTTTGCTTTTATTCCCTGACTCTGCCTGCCTTGATTTTTCTGCCTGACTCTGACTATTCTTTAGGATCCGATTTTGTACTTTTGCCGCTCGACGTTGCTGTCCTGGTTTGTCCACCCTAAACTATTGTGTTTTTGTTTGTCTGTCCATGTTTTGTGTACCACCTGTAGCAGAGCAGGGACTGTCCTTGTGGTTGTCCGCAGACGCCTAGGGCTGTCATTGGCAAGTAGGCAGGGACAGTGAATATCTTCCCGGGGCTGTAAAATATAGACAAAATCTATTTTTACCTCTGGTCCCAATGAGTCTCCTTCCAGTTTGGCTTTTTCTGTCCTGCTCCGAAGTATCCCTTTTAAGCAAATGTATTGCCTAGATTTTCTTTTACTCCTTACAGCCAGGCAACTGAAACATATTCTTTTTTTTTTCATTTCATTTTTTAATTTGTATTATTGTGGGGGCTGCCCTCTTGCCTGAACTCTGTTTTTAACTGCATTTAGTGACATTTAAAGAGGTCATTATTCTACAGGGAGCTGCTGTTGTCTTCTACTGGTGCTATCTATCTACTGGTGTCACCTCTTGCTGCAATGCTGTACAGATCACTTTACAGAAGACTCCTCTCATCACTACAGAAACAACAGGAAATCTCAGCTTAATTTTAGACATTATTTTATAATATTTTCAGTAAAATAGAAAATTAAAAAAAACACCAAAAATCTTAAATTATATCTAACATAAAAAACCTTACCTACTGTAACACTGATCTCTATTATTAATCAAGAGGTCTACCATCAGTCTTCTATGCAGTGGTTTCTCACCTTATTCAGCTTTTATTGTCTCAGCATTAGCCATTAGCAAGTTGCATTTTCAACCATGATGTATTGGGTTCTGATCTGAGCTCCAATGCTATAGCCTTAATATGTAAGCAAGTCATATTCTATGATTTTGGAAATACAGCCATTAATGAGACATTCATTTTTAACATTTAAGATAATCAATACTAACAAGAACATGGTCACTGTGCTTTTGTGCAGAAAACATTACAATAGTTAGACCTTATTCACTGCCCACTGATAAACACTCATGCCGCACTGACTGGCCTCATAAATTTATTACAGGAGGGAGAGACTACCCCTGAGAGAGCCCATGGATCAAATGTGCAGATTGGATGCAGGTTGACTGAAGACAGTCTCTGTTTATTTCCTGTAGTTGGTTAATCAGGTTGCTGTCAATTAAACCTCGTATTCTGCTTCCTGAACAGAGCCACAAGACAAAGTGGGAACTCTTACTGGCAAGACAGACTGTTTCAAGTTCCCTTTACTGGACTATTTCCCCACTGACCTTTAAGATCCCATTGTATGTAACACCTTATGAACAAGAGCTTATACTTTCAGAGGATTAAAATCAACTAATCACTGAACCCTAAAGGGTGGTCAACATTCACTTTGCCGGCTTCACTTTTTTTTAAAGAAGTTACTGCCTTAATATTGAAAGGGAAATAATTTTTGAGTATCTTAAAGTAAAAAAAGTAGTCAGGCAGCGGAAGCAGGCACATAATAAAGAAAGCATACTAACTGTGCACATGTTCCCATCAAGCTGCTCACACCCACCTCTGTTAGCCGCCAGATGTCATTCTTGGCCAGTCATGTACCTGGATCCTTCAGCTGCAATGTCATGACCTAGCTAAGGCATTGCCCACCCATGTCACAGATCAGGACTGCTGTGCAGGCAATCCATCAGCAGGGTATGTGATGTTGCAGCCAAAGGAACTGCAGGACACCAGTGGCTGGCAGGAATCAGTAAGTAAGCACTGCGAGGGCACGGAGATTGGTAAGTATGCTCCCTTTACTTTGTTCCCACACCCTCCTGCCTGAGATTTTTAAGTTTGGTGGGACTTCTGCTTTTACAACTACTGTCCATTGGGCCCTTGTTTATTGTATTGTCTGCATTGTCTCATTCTACAGTAAAATGGACTTTAGTAATTTTTAAATATAACTACCTGTTACATTAGAGAAAAGTCTAAATCATGAAGAGGTTTTCTGTATAGTAGCACTTGTAACATTGCAATCCTAAGTGTGCCAGGTTCAGTACTACAAGTGCACATCTCTAAAAGTACACATCAGGCCATAAAGGCCTCACTGCTATACAGATAGGGAATAGTTAAGCCTAAAGCCCTCTCATCATCTACAATCCTCAACATGGCCTTTTTATTTCCCCTTTTAAGGCCTGGCTTCCAAGAGCGGAAATGTTTGTAATTAAAAAGAGACAGCTCCAAAGCTTTTAACATCTGCAACCAACTAACAAGACACTGTTGTGCTTCCTGAACTTGACTCATGTCCCCTAGAAGTCCCGCAGTTGAAAAGCCCTTGTAGTTTTTCTATTAGGTGATGTTTCGAACTACTCAAACTCCATAGGGCTCTTCTGAACTCACAGCATGCCAGGAAGAGAAACCATGAATACCAATATTGAAGGATATTTAGCATCTTATAATGTGTAAAAATCCTATATAACAGGTCCAGAATACCTTTTGAATTTAAATAATGAAAAACTTTTTGATAAGGTGCAAAAGCTTTTGGTGATGGTAGATCCTTTGATGTGCACGATCTCTAGGTCATACACTGTTAACATAAACTACACCTTTATTTCAGTCTAAAATCAAATAATGACTCTTCACCAGTGTTGAGCAGAAAGGCCAAACTATTCAGGTTTAGCAATGTTTTTCGAACCTGAACTTGCCATTCGACTCCCAACGTCTGCAGGTTGCGGCCTCTGCAACCTCTGGTTTGGAGGACATTGCTGAATTCGAATAGTTTGGCCTCTCCGCTCAACACTACTCTTGGCCAGTCAGAAATTATTGACAATGCTGTTTTGGAGAACTACTACCAGATTACCTTTTACTGGTGGTCTTTTATTCACGGTCATATCATAGCTGAAAGTGGTACCTCTTTCCAATGCAGTAGTATGCAATGCTAAACATACAAATGTGTGGAATAGTTAAACTATATACTGGTCTACCTGGCCATGTGCCGTTGTGTTTGTGATGCATGTTTGTCTTTGAATAACAAGAAGTACACTGTTGTTTAAAAAGTAGGCTTAACAAGTAAATCTGAATTAGGGTCTACAGAGCCAAAATATGTCCATGGAGACTGTACAACTTACCTTGTCCTTCTAATCTCAGTTGCATTTACAGCTGACACTGGAAGATTGTGTGCCATTGATACTTCCCACAACAGCCATGTTCTATGCACAAGCCTTACTAAATAGAATAGGGCTTATGCACAGAACTTAGCTGACATGAGACATATCCAAGGAAACATGATCTTCTGGCGGCAGCTGCAACTACATGCCAATTTTCACAGAGATTCTTTGTGACAGGTACCAAATAAGGAATCCATTAACAGTCAAGTTGTGGTACAACCAGAAACCAACCAGTTACAGTTATCAGTGTTATGCTTAACTTAACTGTGATCCACCTAGTAGTTTGTACACTATGGCGGTATAACAATCTGTTTCCTTGACTGGCAGATAGTATTACATCTTTGTTTATTCTAGTTTACTTCATAGTTATTTTCATGTATGGGTGGTTTTGGCAAAATATCTTAAAGAGATGGTAGATACAGTATATGCTAGAGATAAAATCTATCAGATTTTCTTCATAATATTAAAATGTTGTCTACATCTTTCTACATTGTTACTTTTCTTCTCGAATACCTCAGTGTTTGAACAAGTTGGTTCTCAAACCCCACTTTCGCCCAAAGTTTTGTCCGGTATGCGAACTCTGTTTGGTATCCAAACAAAACTGGGGGAGATAACTGTCTGCTTAAGTATTGTTCATCTACCACTGTTTAGAGCAGGGAGTCCCTTCATTAAGAAGAGATTCCCCGCTACTCTAAAACAGAGTTTCCCAGCCAAAAGCAGAAAATGTCTGCTCAGAAGGGAGCCCTGTCTGTACTGCTGCTGAGCTGGCTCAATTTAAGCCAGCCAAGGGTTAAGTTGTGATGCTGTGCACAGAATCACCTCTTAACCCCCTAGGAGAAGCAGAAGATAAAATTATGGGTGTTTTGCTCCTCTTTGGGAAGGTTTAGAGCACTGTTTTGACCCCTTTATCTGAGTGCCATTGGTTTCCTATATACTGTAGATAGATAGAGAGACACATGATAACATTTTTTTTTTTTTTGCGTTTCTTTTCAACAGATGCCATTGTCTGGTTGGTGCTCCATGAGCCTTCAAGCAGAACTATTGTGGTTAAAGGGTTTTAGCCCCTTATACACTCTATTGACTATGGCTTACTTGGCAGACCCCAATGGGTCATCCCTGTAACTGAGACCCTAAGCAGACAGGAAGTCCGGAGGAAATCCTGTGAGGAGAGGGTCAGAGTAGAGCAGCATCAAACACTTCTAAAGACCAGAGCTCTGCTAACAAATCAAATACAGCAGAAACGGAAATTACATTTGGCTATTTAACCCTGAGAATACTTGGAAAAAATGTTTGCTGTAAATCTATTGCTTTGCTTTCAGAAGGACCAGATTGTATTCCTAAAAGGTAAAGGACATTCTGATTGGATTAGTTCTTGGCTTTTCTTTTCCTTGGTTTGATAAAAACTGAATTATATGGATTGATTAGGATGGAGACCTTATGCTAGAGGTATGTAAAGATAGTTTCCAAAAGAGAAAAGCTTAGTTAATAAATACTAATGTTATAGTCTACATTCTAGCCAAATGAACACTGCATTTACAGAAACTAGATTCAAGCAGCAGTGGAAGGGTTCAAATGAAAAGATTCAGCAAAAGGGCTTTGGGGCATGTTTGGAGGGAGGGGGAAACACACATTGAGCATGGGATTGCTTGCCTGGAGGTTGTTGGTTTAACGTAACTGTGTTCACAAACTCAATGTTGTCTTTTAGAGCACTTCAGTGATGAAGGTTCTATTGACAAATTAAGAAAATGTATCAAAAGATGAATTAAAAGAGTCGTCCAGTTTGGTTCCCAGAATGTGGTTTCCTCTAATAATAGCTAAGCATGGGAATCCAGACCTCTGTGCTTTTTTAGAACCAAGAACTGCCTAGTAGACTTCTACAGCTTTCAGCGAGAGCTTAATGGGTGGTGACAATTGGACATCCCTGCTCTAGATAAGAACAATCAACTAATGCCAGAGAATCCTCTAGCAAAATTGTCAGAGTTAGGGCCCTATTATACAGGGTGATTATCTGCCGAATCTGGCAGAAGCGGACACATGTTGCCCTGTGTAGTAAAGACAGTAAACAGTTGAGAAGCTGATCATTGGCTGATAATTGTCTTTCAGCACGCTGAAATATCATCGGCCGCCGGCTGTGCTTCACTCCGTGTAAAAGCTGATGCGTGGCCAATGGTTGCAGAAAGGGTAAAGAAAATAAAAGATATTGCTCAACAACTCCACACTTGCCAGGTGTTGTTCTGGCTTCTTTCTGCGTCCCCTGGTCACTGCAGCAGCCGCTGTAACGAGACGAGCCAGCACCATTGTCATTGATTGGCTGAACAGGCTGTCACTGCAGAGATGGATCCAGAAGTATCAGAAGCAGCTGCGGTGAGTGGGGATCGCAAAGACAAGGCAGGTGGGAGAGATAAGGATCTTTTTATATGCTTTAATTTAAAGCTGTCCTTGGCAAGAAACAAGTGCCAGTCAGCGAGATGGGCATTCAATTGCAGTGCCTTTAGATAGCACAACTAATTGGTGGGTCCGCAAGAACAATCACTATATAACGTTCATGCAGCCATTTAACTACATTGTTATTGGTCGCACATCCCCTGTTTACACAGGAAGATGTGTGGCCAGTAAATGATCATTTTAAAAGATGCAATTGATGTCACGTTTACACAGCCCAATTATAGCCTGAAGAAAAGCTTCTAAAAATGTTCCATGCTGATAATTAACCTATGTAAAAGGGCCTTAATTATAAGTCTTGGGCTGCACGATCATGCAGCCCTTGCCGCATGATAATCCAGCTGGCTAATATGATCTGTAAGCAAGCACAAATCTAGCAGATCGGCGCGCGCTTACCCAGCATATCGGGCCTTGTAATACGGCCCTTTGTCATGGGAGAGGCTGACATACCCATTGTATCATTCTGCTTCCATTGGTCAATGGAGGGAGGAGTGCTGAGCAGGAAAACTTCTCTATGAGGTTCATATTGCATAACAGGGAATATGGTTAGAGGTTGTTCGAATACAATGGAAGAGTATAGTCCAAAACAAGCAAGTCTTTGAACTGGTTGATCTAGAGTATTAGAGCTTACCTATAGAATAGGGAGGGAATTTATAAGGCAGCCAACATATTTAGAAGAATTTATGCCAGAAATCATAGTGGTAATCTACACTAGCTCATTATCTTTATACATAGACAGTATCTTCTGCATAGCGTATGACATGATGCAAGGCCTTGGAGGTTCATCAGCAGACAAGACACAAGATGTGGCTTTTATTGTAGGTTCGAAACATTGCTACAATTGTAGAAGCACATTCTGTCAAATAAGCATAAAAGGTCTACAGCTCTATTCCTTTTATATATTTTGGATGATGCATAGTATATTTGGGGAAATTGAAATCTTAACTTCTATAGTGTGGTTTATTGATATTATATACTGATATTTGGCAATATGATGTACATTGTATGACCTAGTAGAACTGTCCTGATTATCAGGGTCTACTATGTATACAATTACTGATATGTTTGCAATAGCTAAATTGTAGTTAACATTAGCTTATTCTTTGAGAACCTGTATTAGTCTGTAGCCATGTTGCCATATCTGTAAGCAATAAAGCATAGTACAGTATATTCCAGTATATACAGTAAAATAGAGTTTAGAGAGCAGTAAAAATACATAATGCTTGCAGACAGTGTAATATGCATATAGGACCTGGTAAGAAGGCATCCATCCAGCAACAGCATAACAATGTGCTTATGGCGGTGCTGTTTTGAATACAAAGTAAGACTAACAGCCCAGGATATGGCAGCCATGGG
This sequence comes from Dendropsophus ebraccatus, assembly GCF_027789765.1. Taxonomy (NCBI): domain Eukaryota; kingdom Metazoa; phylum Chordata; class Amphibia; order Anura; family Hylidae; genus Dendropsophus; species Dendropsophus ebraccatus. Next base: position 110,282,486 of record NC_091456.1, on the reverse strand, counting down.
AGCTGCAAAAGCAGAGAGCTCTTTAGCCAGGCTGAACGGCAGTCTGTTCATCTCAGGATACAGAAACACAAGGTCTGGGAATCTAGATAGAACATACACACCGTACTTAGAGATCTGTTTGGTCCTACTAGCCACCACTAATTGTTATCTTTCTGTGTTTATCTCTATTGGCTATGGTTAGATCTTATTTTGTAGTGCATGGAAATTTCTCCTGGATGTAAGGATGGTATATCACTGCTTAATACCTACTACCAATGAATAATGAGAACCAGGTTGGAATGTTTAATCGTAAATTTAAAAATATTTCATTCTGTGCTCAAATAAAAGACTAAGCATCACATAGAATTATTAAATATAAATATATATATATATATATATATATATATATATATATACATATATGAGATTCTGTGTACAGCTTCCATGATATTCTAAAGTTTCTGTATCCATAGTATAACTTTGTGCCTATACAGTTTAGGAGCAGTGCTGATTTCCAGTATAGACACTGCTTGTCTCTGGGAGAGATTGGGTTAACACTAAATTCAAAACTTATTTCAATGTTTTTTTTCTTTTATTTATGCGTCTGTTGATCCCCTGTATTACACTAAACTATGTACAAATAGGAATAAAACAAAGGATGACAACACTAAAATAAGATCATTTCTGTATTGTTCAGAATCTCACTCATTAAAACCCATCACCAGTTCCCAGAGACTCCCAGGATGGATAAGGTTAAATAGTCTGGACCACAGAGCGAGGAAGTTTAGTCTGCCTCCCAGTCCTGACACATCCCTGCCCATCTAATCATTATGGAGGGGCCGTTTGCAAATGAAGCAGCTTCCCCTGCCGCTGCCGCTTGCTAAATTGGTGACATCTGTCAGAGAGAGGATTAGTCATATTTCATTTAAATAAGTCACTGACTCCTGAAATGAACTGCAGGGTCTGACGAGGAGAAGAGGGGGAGGGCTGTGGTGCTCATTGTTTGCGCCTCCAGCCTCCCTATTTTTCTCCCTTGTCTGCTGTGATAGATCTGGCAGAGCTTTGCTATGTGTATACTGCAGATTTGAAGGGTGGGGAGTTGTGAAGTCTACCATTTGCAAGTAAATGTACGTCAAAAACTGAAGTGTTTGCATGTTATTTATAGATCTGTTATCCACATGTAGGTGGGCAGAGGCCCCATAAGGAAAGATTAAAAAGGGCCCAATCCTGATGGCAGTTAACAATCTGAACACACTTATCACTTTGGGCTGTAGGACTTGACGCTTGTTTGCCCCTCATCTCTTTTTCATGATTAATAGGTTAATTCTCCAGATCTTTGTTTGCTAGTGTTAAAGACCCTATGAAGAGGGGATCCACGAAAAGGTCCCCATTAAAATAAGAGATACAGCCAACCTGGAATGAGCTGCATTTCACAGTGAGGCCTATAAGGGTATATGGGATACATATATAATAAGTACATCTTTGCAGGCGAGTTATTTGGTTGCTAGGAGTCATTCTTTGTTTTTATTTTTTATTGATGAAGAAATGTATACTTCCATTAACATATAAAAGCCTAAAATATAAAGGGGTTATACAGTATATCATTATTAGAGATAAGCGAAGCTCGAGCATGCTCGAGTACATCCGAACCCGAGCGTTCGGCATTTGATTAGCAGTGGCTGCTGAAGTTGGATAAAGCTCTAAGGTTGTCTGGAAAACATGGATACAGCCAATGACTATATCCATGTTTTCCACATAGCCTTAGGGCTTTATCCAACTTCAGCAGCCACGGCTAATCAAATGCCAAACGATCGGGTTCAGATGGACTCAAGCATACTCGAGGTTCGCTCATCTCTAATCTTTACTGATCATTTAAAATGGTGCTGGGACTACAGGAAACACAACACACATGTATATTTATCCATCCCAACCCATACTTTCCCTTCGCTGCCAGTTTTCAGGCAACCCAGTGTCCGCTGGCCTGCTGTGCAGACAGAAAATGCCCACTTGACATAGACAGCATAAAAAAGATCTATTCTGTCTATACCAAGCGGGCATATCCTGTCTGCATGGAACGTCAGCAGAAACTTTGAAAAAGAGGACGGCGACAGGGTAAGTACTGTAATACATGTTTGTACGTGTTCCCGCAGCCCCAGCAGAATGTTAAATTATCCATGATGACTGGGTAACCTCTTTAACACATATGTCAAAACTGGACAGAAGGAAAAGAAACATCTACATGATAAAAACAGTTTAGATACCATCTGTACTAATATTATTAAGCTAATTCTGCACTAGCCTAGCATAAACATACTTTTATGTCCATAGTACAGCCACAAGTCTGTGAGTCTGATAACCTAACCTGACAGCTGTCACTTCGGACCATAAAACCTGTGAACAGGCTGGGAGTATTGTCCATCAAACAGATGTAAATATACATGTGAACCCAGGCTGATTGCTGGGTCTTCTACACAGGGAATTAACCATGTAAAAGGCCCTTAATTCAGCTATTTGTCATTTATGGGCCTCAGCTGGTGGACTTCAGTAGACTACTGTAGCAGACATCCTTTTCTTAAAGTAAGAAAGTCAGTATTGCTCAATGTTTGCCAACAGTCATTTGGATTATTCTGGATCATTCTGACCATTAAAAGGGTGTTGTGGGAGTGCAGATTTTTTGCTGATTGACTCCTGATGCTGTAAAAACTAAAAAAAAAATGCAAACATACTAATCTACCCAGATCCCCCACCACTGTCATTCCAATGGAACCTGGTTCACTGTTGCTCACTGTTGCTCCCTTTGACATGACCATTCTTCAGAAACTGCTGCTCAGTCAATGTCTGTCCACAGTGGTGACCTGCCTCAACCAGTGATTGGTTAAGTGGGCATTTCCTGTAGGCACAACATGTCAGAGTAAGTAGGAAGCAGTGGGTAGCTGCAGGAAGTGGGCCCCATTGGAGCAGCAGTGGAGTGGGATCAGTTCAAATAAGTATGTTTGTTTTCTATTTTTACAGCCCCATAACCAATTAGAAAAAAAATGTCATCATTAAAATACCCTGCAACTCCAATGTAACCCTAGGACATACCAGGTATAAATGCCAGACATGTATAAAGTTTCTTAAGGATTAGCCAAAAGAGTGTTGCGCCCTTTCTAAGACTCATTGCTGAATTGCCAGCATGATTGTTGACATGCCAGTCAATAGAGAGGAGGACAAAGTAAATGCAGATAGGAGAGAAAAAGTTCTGCTGGTGTGAAAAAGTAGATTAGAGGTTTAAAGTTAGCCAGCATTTCAAGACATCATATGTTTCTCCAGCTATTCAGACAACATCTATTCTAATAGCCTGTGCCTTTGGGCTAACATAAAAAGTGAAAAAATCACCTCTAGCTGTTTTTTTATTTCAAGCCTTTTCACTAGTTAGTATGGCCAGACAAAGAAATATGATGTCTGCTAAAGCTTTGCTGATCGCTAGCCAGCTGAACAAAGCAAATTCTAATTAGGTCACCATTTTCTCACCATGACCTGAAATAACCTTTTGTTTGTGGATGTCTGATTTTTTTTATAAGGCAGTCTTTCAAAATAGTGTTAATAATAAAATACTGCAGCTCGTTTGCTGGGGCACTTTAAGAACTGAACCAATTCATGCTTTCCAAAGTTTAATAAATACAAAGTATTTCATTATATGTGTGTAATATAGTAGCACAATAAAGTAAAATCATTGTTTACATTTCTGCATTTTTTGAATTCAAACTTTTATTTTTTTTTATGTATTAAAGGCTATGTTGACTGAAATATTTTCTTGCACTATTTTACTAATTTGTTCACACCAAAAGAAAAATGAAAAAGAGTGGAGTGGGACTATATATTCCTGCTCTTTTCCTTTTCTCTGACAGCCAACTTTGAATGTTTTATATTTACAATTATGAAGGATAGCCATTAATAGATCTGGGCCAATGAAGGTGAATTCACTACTCATGCATAGACATAAGTAGGCAATAAACAACAAATAATGAATAAGTAAATAGGTGGGACGGTGCACAAAGTGCACCAAAGCAGGTCATTTAAATATCTGACTATTACTCTAAAGTGGCCAAACAAATGCGGATAACACAAACATCTGGAGTCATCACTTCACCTACAGGTACCTAACAGCAGGTTGGTAAGCACAAACCTTTTGTTAGTTTCCCTTTAAAGGGGTTATCCAGCCCCAGACAAAACATTTCAGTTGGTACAGTGTGACATTAAACACAAAAGAAAGTCCTCTTCACCTACCAGGGCTCTCTACATTTCATAAGACATACTTGTTTTACATTCTCTATAATCTTTTGTAGACTTTTATTTACAATCCAATTTTCATCAAAAGTTAGGATGTTGTGTAAAATGTAAATAAATGTAAAAAAAATACAATGCAATTATTTGAAATCTCATAGAATGTGTCGAGCTTATGGCCTATGAGGCTGGATCCATGTTTTCCAAGATTTCCTAGGGCTGCATCCAACTTCTGCAGCCACAGGGAGTTAAATGCAGAGCATTTGGGTTCAGAGAACATTACTAAACCCAAACAGTTTGGCCGCTCCACTCAACACTACTCACAACACTCAACACTACAGACCCATATTTTATTCACAATAGAACATAGAGGAATCAGATGTTAAAAGTGAGGCATTTTAGAACTTATTAGCAGCAACACATCTCAAAAGGTTGTGACAGGCAACAAATTGCTGGAAAAGTTAGTAATGCTAACTAAAAAAAAGTCACATGACTGGGTATTAGAACTAGTTCTGAAAAATGTTTTTCAGGATAAAGTTGGGAAGACTTGTGAGCTATGAGCCCTCCAGCAGCACTGCATTAAAATAGGCTTGTTTCTGTACTAGACAACACTGCATGGGCTCAGAAACACTTCCTGAAAATGATTATGCGACCCACAAACGCAGGTTAAGGCTATGTTTCCACACAGTATTTTTCCTCAGTATTTTGCAATCAAAACTAGTAGTGGATTAAAAACACAGATAGGCTATGTTCACACACTGTTAACATTGAGTGGATGGCCATCGCAAATAATTGGCATTTATTTTGCACAACTGCCCCCCCCCCCCCCCCCCCCCAATGCTGCCTACTTGCCAGTCTTGTGCTAGGCCACAAACTAGAACTGGGTGTCAGTCCCTACGCTGAGTAAGGTGAAACACAGAAAGAGGTCCCAGAGCAAAAGTGAACTTCTTATAAAATGTCAAAGTACCGGTCTAGGGTGTGATTGGACCGCACAGCATGCTCTGTTACGTTTTATTTAAAAGAAAAAAAAAAAAAAAAAAAAAAACAGACACCATGTTGGAAGTTGGATGGACCTTCTTATAAGTCAATGGGTCTATGAGGCAGAGATGGTGTTGTTCAACTGTTCAACAAATCCTGCACTGCCATTATAGCTTCAACTGTGTGAACATCACCTTAGGGAGATAAAGTCTGCTTTGGTCATTGTATCCTGTAGCTGTTCCATATAAATACTCATGCCTATAAAACGTGCATGAATTTTGTATGTAATATACTGTATTTTACAACCAATCAACAAGTAGCCTCTGTCTCTCTCAAAATCTATATTGTTGTATTGGCTGCTTAGTAGTGTTAGAATAAATACTTCTATGACTATTAAATTAGCAGGAAATTTTTTTTGAGTTTAAAAGATAAAGAAGTCATGCAAATACTAGCAATCAGGATTACAAACGTTCTTTGTGTACTGTCATTGTCCCTTTACCAGTCATATGCTCAAATTACAGGATCTCTCACTGCCACCTACAGGGCAATAGGACAACGGCTCTCTAATTTAGTTCTTGATATCTACCTCAAGTTGTACTATAGGATGGCACAAATAATAGAGCCATAGTTGCCACTAAATGTAATGCATGCCAGTAAGGTTTAAATCAGTTATGTTTACCCTAATAATGATAGTTTCTATCAATGGCAGTCAACAGTTACCACATCATTGGGCTTGGCTTTGGCTACTGGGGTGGTATTATTAAATACGACCATTTACGAGACAAAAGTGTGAAACCTGATATTATAGTAAAAGGTACATGCCATTGCTTATTTAAACTTTAACTCTTTCTCTTATTCTCATTGTTTATTTCTGGAACTTCTCTCCCCAGTTACAACTGTAAAATCAAAACGTTTTGGTTTGCTACAATCTGCCATCTCTGTTCGGTAATAAAAGATATTAACCCCTTCAGGACCGTGCAAATTTTCATTTTTGCGCTTTCGTTTTTTCCACCTCGCGTTTAAAAGGCCGTAGCACTTATTTTTTGCACCACTAATTGTACTTTGCAATCACAGACTTAATTTTTCCATAAAATATGCTGTGAAACCGGGAAAAAATATTTGTGCAGTGAAATTGAAACGTTTTTTATTTGGGGGGGGGGGGTTACACCATTTGTCCTATGGTAGAACTGACATGTTATCTATGTTCCTCAAGACGTTACGATTACAACAATATGTAACTTGTGTAACTTTTATTTTATTTGATTGCTTTTAAAAAATTTTAACTTTGTTACAAATCAAAATGCTCCCTAAAATTGCTCTATGACCATGCCTATAACGCTTTTATCCTTTGGTCTATAGGGCTGGTTAAGGTATTATTTTTTGCGCCATGATGTGTACTTTCTATCAGTACCTTGATTGCGTATATGCAACTTTTTCATGTCTTTTTATTACAATTTTTCTGGATGCGCAAATTTTGCACTTTGGCGGATTTTGCACTTACGCCATTTACCGTGCAAGATCAGAAATATGATTTTTTTTACACTGTAATTAGAAGTCCCCTGGGACACAGCATTGATTTCCCATTGAGATAAATGCTGTGTATATAACATAGCACCGATCTGGTCTGCTGCAGAACAGATCAGCAGAATACCGAGTCGGGATCAACGTCATTCCAACGCTGAGGCCCAGCCAGGTAAGTTAAATGGATCGCCCTTCCGCAATCGCATTGCGCTGGGGGGGGGGGGTTCCGCCCACTAGACCACCACAGAGGGAGATAAAGAGCAATTTAGATGCAGCTGTCAGCCATGACAGCTGCAGCTAAATGGCTCATTAGCGGGTACGGCGATCAGACCGCACCCACTAATAGCCGCGGTCCTGGGCTATTAACCCCTTAAAGACAGTCCATTTCGATTTTTGCACTTCCGTTTTTTTCCTCCTTGTGCTTAAAAGGCCATAGCAGTTTGTGCATATGCAAATTTTGGATTACTTTTTATTACAATTTTTCTGGATTTGATGCAACCAAAAATGCGCAATTTTCCTCTTTGGGATTTTTTTACAATTACACAGTTTACTGTGCGAGATCAGGAATGAAATAAATTAATAATTCTGGTGATTACGCACGCGGCCATACCCCTGGGGGACTTCTAGTATATGCACACTGATCTCTCATCGAGATCTATGCTGTATAGTTATACAGCATAGATCAATGAGATAGACACTGGATTGCTTCCGGCTGCTGCAGCCGGAAGCAATCGAGTGCCGACCCAGGATCAGCGCCATTACGGCGTAGACCCCGGCCCAAGCAGGGTGTGTGTATCCCTACTCCAGGACAATGTCCCGGGGGGCGATCCATCCCACTAGACACCAGGGATGAGGCTGCATAAAGGATTCAGATGCAGCTGTCAAATTTGACCGTGCCCGCTAATTGCCGCGGTCCCGGGCTACATGCGGCACTCGGGACCGCGGCGGTTTAGAGCGGGGTCGCCACGCGCCCCCGCTCTGATCTCCCCGAGGCGACCGCAGGGCATAAATATATGCCCGCGGTAATTAAGGGATTAATAGCATCCGGGATCGCATTTGTTCAGAGCAGGGTCGCCGCGTGGCCCCGCTCTGAACTCCCCTACCTGACCAAGGACGTACAATTATGTCCTTGGTCATGAAGGGGTTAATATAACAACCTTCATGAAGTTAGCATCACATTTTAACTAAAAGGGAGATTTTACCCTTTTGGTGTCCTATTTTGTGGTACATTAATTGCACCTTCTGCAGCACAACATAGTGTTAGTGAATGGGGTTTTAGCAAACCTCACTTACTCACAGCATAAAAATAACATGTAAGATTCCCCCTCTTTTCCATAACCAGCCAGGTAAGGAGTCAAACAGCAGCATAGCATCCCCACTTAAACCTCTGGTGCGGTGGGAGTAATAATGTGGGAGTTAGTGTTAGTCATATACCCTACTAGCATTAAAGAGAACCTATCACCAGAAAGTATACTCTGTTATTTTCCTGTAGAGAGAAAGTAAATATAACCACACATAAAACAAATCACCCCTGGAAGCATTAGGTCTATTAATTCTGTCATTATATTGTAAGAAAACTGCCATGGAAAAAGCTCAAAGAAGTGGCCATCTTGAGGATGGCATCTGTGCACATAGGCTGGCAGCTGCACATACAGGCCACGCCCCCAGATTCCAAGCTTGTGTGCACTGCAGCCTCTTATTAGCAGCATGGTTAGTACTTTGGACTGTAATGTTTCTCCAGTGTATCTAAACCTGTTATTTATGATACTGTCTGCTTAAAAGGGGTATGTAAACACAATACAGGCAGGATACCTGCTGTGGATTCTGTCACCCGTGCCATAGACTCCATTCTATAGTCGTGGAGATTCCGCAGTCCGTCCGACATATCAATTCTCTGGGTGGGCGGCGGCATCTGCCGGACCTTAGAATGGAGTCTATGGCACGGGCAGAGAAGCGTGCAAGCGGGGGCAAGCAACAGAATCCACAGATGGTTATCCGCCCAGATTTCATATTGTCAACGCACCCTAAAATGATGCCCCCTTATGTGCCACCATATTCTAATGAACTGTCACTGTCCTCTGTGTACTGTGCTACTGCCTCCACCTCTTGTATTGTGTCACTGTGTCCCTCTCATGTACTGTGCCACTGTCCCCTATAATGAATGGACTGATTCTCTAATCAATGTGTACCAATCTTTGACTCTCCAGCTGAAAAATGACAACTCCCATAATGAACTGCCAGCAAGACATGATGGGTGTTGTAGTTCTGCAACACAGAGAGACATAGACTGAAAAGCTACAACTCCCATCATCATGAGTACCCTTTAAACACCCTGAGGGCCAGAAAGTAACCCCTTCCCCCCACCCTTCATTTACTAACTTTTTGTTTTCTTTTTTACACATCGGTATCTCAGGTTATCTGGGATTCCATGAACTACGTCGATGACCAGCTTTTTTTTTTGGCTGGGTGCCAGTAGTGGACTCCTGGACTGGTCGGTAGCAGGCTGGTATTATTAGGCTGGGGAGGGCCAAAATAAATGGTACACCCTGGTACTACTAGGCTGCTGCTGTTTGTTTTTTTAACCTGGCTGGTTATGGAAATAAATGGAACATATGCATTTTTTTAAAATTATTTATCTATTTAAAAAAAAAAAAAAAAACGAGTATGGTTCCCCCAATTTCCATAACCAGGCAGGTTAAAATCCAAAGAGCAGAAGCCTAGTAGTACCAGTGTGGGAAGGACCATTTATTTTGGCCCTCCCCAGCCTAATTATACCAGTCTGCTACAGCCCAGTCCAAGAGCGCCAATTTTAAATGCTCTGGGACTACTGGCACCCGGCTCTTCCCAGTACCCCTGGTGGCATTGGGTACTGGGGTAATATTAGGGGATTAGTGTTAGCCATTTTTTATCGGCTAACACGAAGCCCTGACTTAGTAATGGATGCTGTCTATCAGACAGCTTTCACTACTAAGCCTGTAATGTAAAGAAGAAAAAAATTAAAATTTTTTTTTTTTTAAAAAACACCCTTTTTATTTTATTTTATTACAAAAAAAGAAAAGAAAAAAGCTGGTCATCGACATGTATTTACAGTAATGCAATGGCACTTAAGGCATGTTTTGAAAGGTGTTCTGGCCCCC